>NC_056717.1:5270596-5570596 GCF_018831695.1 Puntigrus tetrazona | reverse complement strand
GAAATGCTCCATCAAGGAGAGCTTTTGGAGCTGTGTCTTCAATATTTGTCTCTCGTACAGGTTCTTTGACCTGAGGGAAAGCAAAATCATCTGCCTTGGGTTTCACAGGAAAGGCAGACAATTTTTTCACCATATGATGCTGGACTTTAGATCCATTTTGATATACAGAAGGAACAGAGACGCGTCTGTTCACATCTTGAGCCACGTCGCTCTTTTTCTGAGGTGTCTTGAGGGTCTTAATTTCTGAGCAGTGATCTTGAAAAGCCTTGTTGAGGTTTTCAATGGTCGCTGCTGATAGTTTCAGCGCCTTGCTCATGGCTGGGCTGCAGGAGGCTGTTTTGGTGATGCTATTCAACACGCTGATCAGGTCTGATGAATACACTGATGCTGTGGTTGAATTCGCTTTCAATTCTGCTACCGTGGGACAGGGCGGCAGAGACTGGATGCTTTTAACTAATTTGGGATCCAGCTCTTTTCCTGGTTTACCTGAAGAACAAAGACATTTTTAATTGTAAGCTACTCTGATGCAGCATTTTAGATCACATTGCAAACAAAGCGATTCAGATACGGTTTTTGATGGTGTGTGTACGTTAACTTACCTTTCGGCTTCATGGTCAGAACTTTTTTAGATGCAACCTCCTGCATTTTTCTGAAGTTCTCTCGAAGGCGGCTCACATTGCATACCATATTGGACTGAAACTCGTCTATGGTATTCTGCAGGTCCTCCAGCCACTCCATGCTGATCATGGATTTCTCCACTTTTTCAATCTCCCATTCTAGCGATTCCTCTGTAGATATAAAACATCAATATATGAGTTAGCACAGCACAATTAATGAAAATAATCCTAAAATTGTGAATTGGCTTGTTGTTATGATCAGTCTCGAGGACGATTTAAATAAATATATGCGCTGCTTGTTCCAAAGTATAGCACATATCTCATGTCTGCATCTGCTCTGAACATCTGAATCATTTTCCCCAATCTCATTTTAAATTGCAATTTTTAATACTGTGAGAGCTTGAAGAATCAGACCAGTTATAGATTATTAACTTAATCTAAAGTACTGAACTGCATAGGCATAAATGTTTGATTAGAAACGGATACTAACGCATATCGTTAAATCGCTCCAGGAGTGACTGAAATTCCTCCTGCTGTTCTCGGGCTCTATACTGAAGGTCCGAGATTTTGTTCAGCAGCAATTGATGTTTCACAAGCCCGTCAATGTGACCGAAGGAAACGTCCTCTTCGGATGAGTCGAGAGCGCATTCCTCACAGACATCTCTGACGTTTCATCCACTGCTGTGGATGAAGATGATGAAGAAGAAGATGGGGTATTTTTGTTAAAAGCCATTTCTGATCCTAGATGAGGACTACGACGTACTAAGACTTTCAACAATTCTGGTTAACGCAGTTCTGAGAGTATTCACAGATCTCTTGTGAGCTGTTAGATACTGTCAAACTGTGAATTTCAAGTCTGAGTAGACGATTCCGCGGGGTTTTCGTACTAGTTCAGAGAGATATTCACTCAAATATTCACTCGAAGAGCAAGCTACAATTAAACAATGCTCTAATTCCAAAATCAGGTTTTACAGTTGCCCATTGTGACGTCGTAATCAAACGTTCCATATGGACTGCTCAGAGTTACCGTGGCAACCGGGACAGGAAACGTATCCCGCCGGATTGCTCGTGAAAGTGGGCTTCCCCGCCGCCATTCTGCGACTTTAAATAAATAGAAAAGTTTTTTTTTTTTTTGTTTGTTTTTTTAAGCACACGGTACAACGCGAACTTCGTGAGCAGGTAAAGTAGTTCTTTAAAGTCGCGAATTTTACTTGAACTTGAGATATAAATAGTTTATTGTATAAATAGTTTCCAGCGCGTTCATGTTTCCCGCATAGCATACAAAGAAATATTTAGTGTTAAGTAAATTACCTGTATCGCCTGTGTTAATTGTCTTTATTGTCTTCAGCTGTGTGTCGTTTAAGTAATTCCGTGAGAGTATTTAAGTCGTGTGGTTTCAGTTCTGTTTGTCCGATCGCGTCTTTATGTGCGTGTGGTTTCGTCCTGTCTACCTGCCTGCCTGCCTGTAATTATATTGTTTATTTCATCCCTGAGTGGATTAAAGCCTTTTATTTACCCTTATGCTAGTCGTGTGCTCTCCTGCTTACCACACCCGTGACACTAGTCCTATACATCCATCTAAAAATGATCCTTTCCGCCTGTATCGGGTCATTTTTGGTATCGGACGTCAGGCTGAAATGCCCTCAGTAAACAGAAAATACGTCGCAAGGCATTTAATATAAAACTTACATATAAGATATACGGTATGCAGCTAAACAATTGTATTCAGAGTTATGTATTTTTAAATAAATTATTCATGTTCGGTCGGTGTTTATAATTGCTAAGTTAATTAGTTAAATAAGTAAAGGGGAACTGAAGAGAAAATAGCGTGTAGGCTATTAATAATAATGGACATATCAGTTGTGTAAAATGTAATTGTTTAAGAAGTGAGAAGATGGTGTTTAAAGGCAAAACTCCTTTGGTTATTAAGTGCAATTTTTTTTTTTTTTTTTTTTTTTGGTAAATCATATCACCCATTTTCTGGATGACAGCGTTATTCATATGTATTCATATTCAGACAAAATAATAAATTTAGTCAAAATAATTAAATGCTCCAAAATAATTAAATGACGTAAGTGAAGAGGTCAAATAGATATTAATATGAAAATATGCATACAAGTCAAGATAAAATCATCTAAATAAAATAAACACTTCCTCTTGGATAAAAACAGCCATCACATTTTCTTGTTTCATGTGGTGATTTAATAGGGCTGAAGGATAACAAACAGCCAGCCACAGGTGGTAAGACAATCTAAATTACATTGCTTTACAGAATGTTTACTTTTTACATTTTTAAAGGTTGTCTTGTTTTACAGGCCTTACTTGAAGCAGACCTATGTGCTTTCAGAAGCAACGATGACCTGGACTGGGATCCAAAGACAAAAGACATTGCGGCTGCCATTCAGTGCTAGAATGTTACTCTTAAATTGATTTCAAATGATTAAAATGTTGTGGTGGAAACTGGAGAGATTACTGTATGAAAACTGGAGGTCAATTGGTCACAATAACAGGCAATGTTTATCAGGTAAGTGTACAGTATGTTTATGTGCATTTTTAGCTTTAAAAACATTGATGTGACTTCCAGAAAACGTTGATAATCAACAGAAAGTTTTGTATTTTTCTTTTTTAACCACAAAATAACTATTCAAATGTTCACATAGACACAATTACATATCGCACACCTCATGAACCTGTCTTATTGTGTCCTTTTCCAGTATATTTTGGCTTCAATGCTGAAAAGACGTGTTGTACTACATGATTTGTTCGCTGGAGGAAACTGGATGTGAATGAACAACACAACTCTCAGACAAACATGCATCTTTTCCACGTTGTTGAGCTACATTTAATGGTTTGCCTTGACAGGTTCTGGCATAAAAGGACAGCTGGTCCATCTGAACCTGATAACTGGCGCTGCAGCCACCGATCAGTGTATGACATCAAAGCATCTCGTCTGACAGCTGATGGTTTCATATGTTTGTTATATAAATGCTCATTCATAAATTCACATACCCCTATTACTCTCATCCTCAGGCCCAGTCTCCTGCTGTCACATCCACAACATGTTCCCTCAGCCCCAGTCACCGTGATCAGTCACCACCCACTGAATCCGAAGTGCACCGCACCCGTGAACCATCACCAGAGTTCTAAGTGACAACACCTGCACCCTTTATAGACTCACCTCTGTCATTCACTCACCGGCTGGAATTAACGTTGCGTGCACACTGCTCTGTGGTTCTTCTCTTTGTCGTGCTTTTACCCGTGTGCTCCAAGGAGGATTACCTTTATGAACCTGTTGACGAACCAACACTCGTTCAAGGGAAGTGACTCTTACTAGTTCATGAACCTTCTATGAACGTGAACTTGCCTGTTCCCCATTGTTTTAAGGTACGTGTGCTTGAAACTTCACTTACCTGCTTCACCTGGGTTATTTGTGTGTGTACCACGAGAAAAGAACTATATATAGTTCATATCTGCCTTCTCTCCTCTGTCTGTGGACGTAACGGGATTCCAGCCCCGCAAAAGCGAACACGGTACACACTTGGATGTTAACGCTGCAACTACCGGAGCTTTGAAGGTAACGCCCCGCTGTTTTGGCGACCCAAACAGATGTAATGGCTTCCTACTCCAGTGTTCCCTCTACAAAAAAATTTCCTAGGTCGCCTTCGTTATATCCGTGATTATATACATGATTTTACCTTGTTTCCCAACCTTAGCAGCCACCAGCAGCTATGGTTGCCCTCCTGGCAGCATATCGTAAAGGACTTAAATAAAGAGGATGGTCATTTATGACGATAACGCCAACTTAGACACCTTCATCAAAAGGCGATGAATGTTTGTCAACACCTCTCTGCCTGTACCTGTAGCTGGTTCATTACCCACTTCCCTGTCCAGAGAGCCTTCACCTCAACAAGACCCCGAAGAGCCCACGCTTACTGAAGCCTAGGAGTCACCGGAATAGACTATGCCTGTATTGTGGAGAGTCCACTCATCTCATCTGTGACTGCCCTGTCCGTCCGCCTCGCCCAATGGTGAGTACATTAACCCTTACTCCTTCTGTATCTCATACACCACATATCGAAGCCAATTTAGTAGTTGATTCCCGTACTCTCCCCATACATGTGTTGGTGGACTCTGGAGTGGCAGGCAACTTCATCTCTTTGCACTACGTCCAGTAAACATCGCATACCCACTATCCTCAACGAAACCCGTTATCAAATCACCACCATCCAGGGCTCACCATTGGGTGATGGCAGAATTTCCAGAGAACCCAAGAACTGACACTCATCTCCCATCACAGCTACTGTGGATGTTATCCTGGGCAGATCGTGGCTCGTAAAAAACACCATCCCATTATCAAAATGTCTTACTTTTAATACAGTGTGCTGCAAGAGATCAAATCCTCTATGGATATGTGTTTGAATCTTTAAAAATCTGAATTTTTACTGGCTGAAATTTTATAGGACTCACAATGACCAGAGTTGAAGCCATGCATCATCTTTAATGATAAAAAATAACAAGAGTAAAAATGTATGTAGCATTGCAAAATATACATGATGCATATAAAAGTAATGTAATATGGGTTTAAAAAAAAAAAAAAAAAGCTAACATCTAAATAATGTTGATACCTATACATATAACCCATGTATGTGGGTGAATAGGAAATGTTTTTTTGCAGCAGCAGCAGCAGTTTTACTACAGGGTTATTATCATTAGCTAAAACATAACAGAAATGTGTGTGCTGTTCTTAGCGCCATATACTGTCTCACACATACATTGATGAGAAAGACTGCAATCAACATCAAGCCACCCGATTAATTCAGGGTTCTTTTTAAATAAGTCACAGCACAATTCTCAGTCTTCCTCCATTTGGTTCATTTTTTTTTGTCCAGGTGCCCAAAACCTGCAACATCAGATCAGCATTAGACGTTCAGTGCTGCTCTCTGTGATATGATACTGACAATGATAATCAGTTCAGTGACTTCTCACCCAGAGATCACGCTGGTGCCATCAACCCATTTCCATATGCCCTCTTTCTCTTCGTCAGTCACACCAATCCATAATTGTCTTTCACCAGTATTGTTTTTGACAAAATCCTAAATGGATTAAGTAATTACATATTTATATGAACCTACAATAGACACGTTTTATCTGACGCCACAAACACACACAGTATCTTCTGCACTCGTTCCAGTGAAGAAATGAAGTAAAAGCCGAAGTCAGAGTGAAACCATGCTTCTGTAAACACAACCAGCTCCGTTCTTAGTATTTTCCCGATCTACACTCTTTATTTTTTTATTTAAATGTTTATAATATTCTGACATAAGCATTGGAATATAATTATTTTCCTACTGTGTCTGTAGATGTCTGAAGCCTACCAGACAACACACACACACACACACACACACACACACACACACATAATTATGTTTCTAAAGATGACTGAACCAAGGTTCAGCAATAATTCAGAATAATGTCGGAAAATCAAAGATAAAATGTGAATTTCAAAATAATAGAAATATCAAAGAAAAATATCACCGATCAAACGACTTGCCCAACAAAAGCAGAGAGATTCATATCTTTATTATTCATCATTTTTATTATTCATATACATATTCAGGGAAGTATTTCTGTTTGGCTGCTGTGTCCATGTCAGAGTTCGTCCTGTTATTAGTCTATGTACAAGTCGTTATTCCACATATTACTTCCTGACGCTGGCCATCATCACTGAATGTGACTGATCTTCAGGGAACTCTGCCCTCTTATGTTCCTGGTGGTGTTTGTGTGGAGCAGAGCTTTCAGGTGGATTTGACGATGACGCGCTGGACTGGCTCTGCGGGTGCAGTTCGCGGTTCCCGAGGAGGAGACGGACACAGGTTGGAGCTGAACCGCATGGGCGCCACGGTTAGCAGAGGCAGGGATACGTGCCTTTGCGCATGCGATATGCCTGTCAGATGTAGTCCATGTGCTGCATTCACCTTTTTTAAAGAAAATGATATTACTATTTGCATCGGTCACATTAGTAATGCTGTTTACACGATCAGAACACGACAAATTAGTGTTACAGGCCATTTTGTCTAATTGGTACTGACCTGTTTGTACAAATCGACCGCCCGTGTGATGCACAGTCTGCGTGTCTCGTCAGCAGAGGCTTGCTTAAGCGTCCCAGATATTGTTCACACTCCGTTGGAAATGGTCAAATTTGCAGAGCTGAGAATGAACTTTTCTGAACTCCAGTCCATCCCTTAAATTTCTGGTCGTCCTGAAATTTCCGTCGAGCGTCTTTCTGTATAACAGAGCAAAAATGTTCGTTATGGCACGTTGTAAATGGATTTGATGAGCCTGTAATCAAACAAACTGTTAGACAAAGGATGGTTTTCTTACCTTAATTGCTTCATTTGCACATGCTGGATGTATCTCCGTAAAAGACATCAAGAGCGCAGCTCAACGCTCTTAAGTGTCTGATTGACGGTTCCTCTGCACAGGTTGTACATTTCAGAGGAAATGCTGTTATTTTGAAAAGCTTGATCCAGCTGCTGGAGGTTGTTTTCTTGAGCTTTGATGTCAATCACGAATGATGGGCGTTTCGTGCTTGCGTGAAGCGGTTTGTCAACGTCCTCCTCGTTTTTCTCCATGTACAGCTCCTCAATGCTGCCCGAGACTGCAGAAGCATATCTGCGAGTCTCGGGCTTGCCGGACTTCTGAAGTGATGGCTTGACTTGAGTCTGAATTCGGGGCAGATTCACAGATGAGGAAGGACGGGTGTGGACAGGAGACAGACTCTGGCGTTCTTCCACCGGCATGGCATAAACTTTTGCCATCTCTACAGGTCGTGAAACCTGAGGAAGAGCAAGAGATCTGACGAGGATGGACGATGGATGATGTGAGGAGATGGACTCGGAGATCTTTGTGAGCCACCGTCTCTTTAAGTGAGCTTTCTGTTCTCCCCATTGCCTCTTCAAGTGACGTGAAGTTTGCCATTTCTTCTCTGGTAACTTTTCTCGCCTCCTTGACAGATCCTGTGTTCTTGCGGAGAGCAAAAGTTCTGGCAGGGGCAGGAAGAAATGCTCCATCAAGGAGAGCTTTTGGAGCTGTGTCTTCAATATTTGTCTCGTGCAGGTTCTTTGACCTGAGGGAAAGCAAAATCATCTGCCTTGGGTTTCACAGGAAAGGCAGACAATTTTTTCACCATATGATGCTGGACTTTAGATCCATTTTGATATACAGAAGGAACAGAGACGCGTCTGTTCACATCTTGAGCCACGTCGCTCTTTTTCTGAGGTGTCTTGAGGGTCTTAATTTCTGAGCAGTGATCTTGAAAAGCCTTGTTGAGGTTTTCAATGGTCGCTGCTGATAGTTTCAGCGCCTTGCTCATGGCTGGGCTGCAGGAGGCTGTTTTGGTGATGCTATTCAACACGCTGATCAGGTCTGATGAATACACTGATGCTGTGGTTGAATTCGCTTTCAATTCTGCTACCGTGGGACAGAGGCGGCAGAGACTGGATGCTTTTAACTAATTTGGGATCCAGCTCTTTTCCTGGTTTACCTGAAGAACAAAGACATTTTTAATTGTAAGCTACTCTGATGCAGCATTTTAGATCACATTGCAAACAAAACGATTCAGATACGGTTTTGATGGTGTGTGTACGTTAACTTACCTTTCGGCTTCATGGTCAGAACTTTTTAGATGCAACCTCCTGCATTTTTTCTGAAGTTCTCGAAGGCGGCTCACATTGCATACCATATTGGACTGAAACTCGTCTATGGTATTCTGCAGGTCCTCCAGCCACTCCATGCTGATCATGGATTTCTCCACTTTTTCAATCTCCCATTCTAGCGATTCCTCTGTAGATATAAAACATCAATATATGAGTTAGCACAGCACAATTAATGAAAATAATCCTAAAATTGTGAATTGGCTTGTTGTTATGATCAGTCTCAAGGACGATTTAAATAAATATATGCGCTGCTTGTTCCAAAGTATAGCACATATCTCATGTCTGCATCTGCTCTGAACATCTGAATCATTTTCCCCAATCTCATTAGTGGTGCTTGCCTTTCAAGGCAAAGCACACTATTACTATTCCTCATACTTATTCTTACTTATTATTATTATTCTTATTATAGATTCCGTGACGATTTTCGGCGCGTAACTAGTCCGCAGTTTTTGCCACACACCCTGAAACGGGCGTCAAATCGTGCGCGGGTATTGTGGAAAGATGTGCTATGACTTTTATAAGCGATCGGGCGACGATTTTCAGACGCCTGGCGAAAAATCGGGCGTAAAAATCCCATAGACTTAACATTGCGCCAAACTTTGACGGATCGTGAGCGCAGAGCGAGAATATCGCACAGACTTGTAAATCACCAGATTTGAAGACTTTATCAAGCTGAGCGAGAACATACCACACAGTGGGGTAAAAGTTTTACCCTGGGGGCAAGAGACCTCCAAACTTTTTACTATGGTGAGGGTCAAACTGCACATGTGTTTTTCCTACTATGGTAATTTACATAGGAATTTTGCAAATCAATATAACTTTGCATTAAAATGTCATAGAGACGTGGGGTGGGCTCGTTTTACTCAGCGAACCAATCAAAGTCTCTGAATCACTATGAAGGTGTCAAGCCACGCCCTAGCAACCATTTAGAGCGCCCTAGCAACAGATTCCATAGACTGCCATTATAATGGTTCAGATGGGTATCTTTGGATCAGAGCGTCATAGAGACATGGGGGTGGGCTCGTTTGACTCGGGCAGCAAACGGCCAATCATGGAGTACTTCAGCTGTTCGTAGCCACGCCCTAGCAACCATTATCGATGACCTTAGCAACCAAAATCCAAACTTGCATATCTTCAAAACAGAACATGACAGAGACATGGGGTGGGTGCGATTGACTCAGGGCAGCAAACAGCCAATCCTGAGTCGCCATAGACATCTCCTATCCACGCCTTAGCAACCATTATCAAACACCCTAGCAACCCCAACTCAAACGGGCATATCTTTAAATCGGAACGTCATAGAGACATGGGGTTGGTTTATATCATTCATAGTGACAAGTGTATCATCATTGTCAGCTACCAAGCTGTTTCCTAGCAACCAACCAATTTACCCTAGCAACCGAGGGGCGAGTTTTGCCACGGCAAGCACCACTCACATTTTCTTCAGGAAATGTACTTTCTAGTTTTAAATTGCAATTTTTAATACTGTGAGAGCTTGAAGAATCAGACCAGTTATAGATTATTAATTTAATCTAAAGTACTGAACTGCATAGGCATAAATGTTTGATTAGAAACGGATACTAACGCATATCGTTAAATCGCTCCAGTAGTGACTGAAATTCCTCCTGCTGTTCTCGGGCTCTATACTGAAGGTCCGAGATTTTGTTCAGCAGCAATTGATGTTTCACAAGCCCGTCAATGTGACCGAAGGAAACGTCCTCTTCGGATGAGTCGAGAGACGCATTCTCTCACAGACATCTCTGACGTTTCATCCACTGCTGTGGATGAAGATGATGAAGAAGAAGATGGGGTATTTTTGTTAAAAGCCATTTCTGATCCTAGATGAGGACTACGACGTACTAAGACTTTCAACAATTCTGGTTAACGCAGTTCTGAGAGTATTCACAGATCTCTTGTGAGCTGTTAGATACTGTCAAACTGTGAATTTCAAGTCTGAGTAGACGATTCGCGGGGTTTTCGTACTAGTTCAGAGAGATATTCACTCAAATATTCACTCAAGAGCAAGCTACAATTAAACAATGCTCTAATTCCAAAATCAGGTTTTACAGTTGCCCATTGTGACGTCGTAATCGAACGTTCCATATGGACTGCTCAGAGTTACCGTGGCAACCGGGACAGGAAACGTATCCCGCCGGATTGCTCGTGAAAGTGGGCTTCCCCGCCGCCATTCTGCGACTTTAAATAAATAGAAACGTTTTTTTAAGCTGTACGGTACACTTACATCGCGAACTCGTGAGCAGGTAAAGTAGTTCTTTAAAGTCGCGAATTTTACTTGAGCTAGAGATATAAATAGTTTATTGTATAAATAGTTTCCAGCGCGTTCATGTTTCCCGCATAGCATACAAAGAAATATTTAGTGTTAAGTAAATTACCTGTATCGCCTGTGTTAATTGTCTTTATTGTCTTCAGCTGTGTGTCGTTTAAGTAATTCCGTAGAGTATTTAAGTCGTGTGGTTTCAGTTCTGTTTGTCCGATCGCGTCTTTATGTGCGTGTGGTTTCGTCCTGTCTACCTGCCTGCCTGCCTGTAATTATATTGTTTATTTCATCCCTGAGTGGATTAAAGCCTTTTATTTACCCTTATGCTAGTCGTGTGCTCTCCTGCTTACCACACCCGTGACACTAGTCCTATACATCCATCTAAAAATGATCCTTTCCGCCTGTATCGGGTCATTTTTGGTATCGGACGTCAGGCTGAAATGCCCTCAGTAAACAGAAAATACGTCGCAAGGCATTTAATATAAAACTTACATATAAGATATACGGTATGCAGCTAAACAATTGTATTCAGAGTTATGTATTTTTAAATAAATTATTCATGTTCGGTCGGTGTTTATAATTGCTAAGTTAATTAGTTAAATAAGTAAAGGGGGACTGAAGAGAAAATAGCGTGTAGGCTATTAATAATAATGGACATATCAGTTGTGTAAAATGTAATTGTTTAAGAAGTGAGAAGATGGTGTTTAAAGGCAAAAACTCCCTTTGGTTATTAAGTGCAATTTTTTTTTTTTTTTTTTTTTTTTTGGTAAATCATATCACCCATTTTCTGGATGACAGCGTTATTCATATGTATTCATATTCAGACAAAATAATAAATTTAGTCAAAATAATTAAATGCTCCAAAATAATTAAATGACGTAAGTGAAGAGGTCAAATAGATATTAATATGAAAATATGCATACAAGTCAAGATAAAATCATCTAAATAAAATAAACACTTCCTCTTGGATAAAAACAGCCATCACATTTTCTTGTTTCATGTGGTGATTTAATAGGGCTGAAGGATAACAAACAGCCAGCCACAGGTGGTAAGACAATCTAAATTACATTGCTTTACAGAATGTTTACTTTTTACATTTTTAAAGGTTGTCTTGTTTTACAGGCCTTACTTGAAGCAGACCTATGTGCTTTCAGAAGCAACGATGACCTGGACTGGGATCCAAAGACAAAAGACATTGCGGCTGCCATTCAGTGCTAGAATGTTACTCTTAAATTGATTTCAAATGATTAAAATGTTGTGGTGGAAACTGGAGAGATTACTGTATGAAAACTGGAGGTCAATTGGTCACAATAACAGGCAATGTTTATCAGGTAAGTGTACAGTATGTTTATGTGCATTTTTAGCTTTAAAAACATTGATGTGACTTCCAGAAAACGTTGATAATCAACAGAAAGTTTTGTATTTTTCTTTTTTAACCACAAAATAACTATTCAAATGTTCACATAGACACAATTACATATCGCACACCTCATGAACCTGTCTTATTGTGTCCTTTTCCAGTATATTTTGGCTTCAATGCTGAAAAGACGTGTTGTACTACATGATTTGTTCGCTGGAGGAAACTGGATGTGAATGAACAACACAACTCTCAGACAAACATGCATCTTTTCCACGTTGTTGAGCTACATTTAATGGTTTGCCTTGACAGGTTCTGGCATAAAAGGACAGCTGGTCCATCTGAACCTGATAACTGGCGCTGCAGCCACCGATCAGTGTATGACATCAAAGCATCTCGTCTGACAGCTGATGGTTTCATATGTTTGTTATATAAATGCTCATTCATAAATTCACATACCCCTATTACTCTCATCCTCAGGCCCAGTCTCCTGCTGTCACATCCACAACATGTTCCCTCAGCCCCAGTCACCGTGATCAGTCACCACCCACTGAATCCAAGTGCACCGCACCGTGAACCATCACCAGAGTTCTAAGTGACAACACCTGCACCCTTTATAGACTCACCTCTGTCATTCACTCACCGGCTGGAATTAACGTTGCGTGCACACTGCTCTGTGGTTCTTCTCTTTGTCGTGCTTTTACCCGTGTGCTCCAAGGAGGATTACCTTTATGAACCTGTTGACGAACCAACACTCGTTCAAGGGAAGTGACTCTTACTAGTTCATGAACCTTCTATGAACGTGAACTTGCCTGTTCCCCATTGTTTTAAGGTACGTGTGCTTGAAACTTCACTTACCTGCTTCACCTGGGTTATTTGTGTGTGTACCACGAGAAAAGAACTATATATAGTTCATATCTGCCTTCTCTCCTCTGTCTGTGGACGTAACGGGATTCCAGCCCCGCAAAAACGAACACGGTACACACTTGGATGTTAACGCTGCAACTACCGGAGCTTTGAAGGTAACGCTCCCCCGCTGTTTTGGCGACCCAAACAGATGTAATGGCTTCCTACTCCAGTGTTCCTCTACAAAAAAATTTCCTAGGTCCGCGCTTCGTTATATCCGTGATTATATACATGATTTTACCTTGTTTCCCAACCTTAGCAGCCACCAGCAGCTATGGTTGCCCTCCTGGCAGCATATCGTAAAGGACTTAAATAAAGAGGATGGTCATTTATGACGATAACGCCAACTTAGACACCTTCATCAAAAAGGCGATGAATGTTTGTCAACACCTCTCTGCCTGTACCTGTAGCTGGTTCATTACCCACTTCCCTGTCCAGAGAGCCTTCACCTCAACAAGACCCCGAAGAGCCCACGCTTACTGAAGCCTAGGAGTCACCGGAATAGACTATGCCTGTATTGTGGAGAGTCCACTCATCTCATCTGTGACTGCCCTGTCCGTCCGCCTCGCCCAATGGTGAGTACATTAACCCTTACTCCTTCTGTATCTCATACACCACATATCGAAGCCAATTTAGTAGTTGATTCCCGTACTCTCCCCATACATGTGTTGGTGGACTCTGGAGTGGCAGGCAACTTCATCTCTTTGCACTACGTCAGTAAACATCGCATACCCACTATCCTCAACGAAACCCGTTATCAAATCACCACCATCCAGGGCTCACCATTGGGTGATGGCAGAATTTCCAGAGAACCCAAGAACTGACACTCATCTCCCATCACAGCTACTGTGGATGTTATCCTGGGCAGATCGTGGCTCGTAAAAAACACCATCCCATTATCAAAATGTCTTACTTTTAATACAGTGTGCTGCAAGAGATCAAATCCTCTATGGATATGTGTTTGAATCTTTAAAAAATCTGAATTTTTACTGGCTGAAATTTTATAGGACTCACAATGACCAGAGTTGAAGCCATGCATCATCTTTAATGATAAAAAATAACAAGAGTAAAAATGTATGTAGCATTGCAAAATATACATGATGCATATAAAAGTAATGTAATATGGGTTTAAAAAAAAAAAAGCTAACATCTAAATAATGTTGATACTATACATATAACATATAACAGCCAATGTATATAGGTGAATAGATCAGAAATGTTGGTTTTCCTGCAGCAGCAGACCTTGGTGTGCAGTTTTCAGGGCTGAAACAGGGTTATTATCATTAGCTAAAACATAACAGAAATGTGTGTGCTGTTCTTAGCGCCATATACTCGTCTCACACATACATTGATGAGAAAGACTGCAATCAACATCAAGCCACCCGATTAATTCAGGTTCTTTTTAAATAAGTCACAGCACAATTCTCCAGTCTTCCTCCATTTGGTTCATTTTTTTTTGTCCAGGTGCCCAAAACCTGCAACATCAGATCAGCATTAGACGTTCAGTGCTGCTCTCTGTGATATGATACTGACAATGATAATCAGTTCAGTGACTTCTCACCCAGAGATCACGCTGGTGCCATCAACCCATTTCCATATGCCCTCTTTCTCTTCGTCAGTCACACCAATCCATAATTGTCTTTCACCAGTATTGTTTTTGACAAAATCCTAAATGGATTAAGTAATTACATATTTATATGAACCTACAATAGACACATTTTATCTGACGCCACAAACACACACAGTATCTTCTGCACTCGTTCCAGTGAAGAAATGAAGTAAAAGCCGAAGTCAGAGTGAAACCATGCTTCTGTAAACACAACCAGCTCCGTTCTTAGTATTTTCCCGATCTACACTCTTTATTTTTTTATTTAAATGTTTATAATATTCTGACATAAGCATTGGAATATAATTATTTTCCTACTGTGTCTGTAGATGTCTGAAGCCTACCAGACAACACACACACACACACACACACACACACATAATTATGTTTCTAAAGATGACTGAACCAAGGTTCAGCAATAATTCAGAATAATGTCGGTAAATCAAAGATAAAATGTGAATTTCAAAATAATAGAAATATCAAAGAAAAATATCACCGATCAAACGACTTGCCCAACAAAAGCAGAGAGATTCATATATCTTTATTCATCATTTTTATTATTCATATACATATTCAGGGAAGTATTTCTGTTTCGGCTGCTGTGTCCATGTCAGAGTTCGTCCTGTTATTAGTCTATGTACAAGTCGTTATTCCACATATTACTTCCTGACGCTGGCCATCATCACTGAATGTGACTGATCTTCAGGGAACTCTGCCCTCTTATGTTCCTGGTGGTGTTTGTGTGGAGCAGAGCTTTCAGGTGGATTTGACGATGACGCGCTGGACTGGCTCTGCGGGTGCAGTTTGCGGTTCCCGAGGAGGAGACGGACACAGGTTGGAGCTGAACCGCATGGGCGTCACGGTTAGCAGAGGCAGGGATACGTGCCTTTGCGCATGCGATATGCCTGTCAGATGTAGTCCATGTGCTGCATTCACCTTTTTAAAGAAAATGATATTACTATTTGCATCGGTCACATTAGTAATGCTGTTTACACGATCAGAACACGACAAATTAGTGTTACAGGCCATTTTGTCTAATTGGTACTGACCTGTTTGTACAAATCGACCGCCCGTGTGATGCACAGTCTGCGTGTCTCGTCAGCAGAGGCTTGCTTGGCGTCCCAGATATTGTTCACACTCCGTTGGAAATGGTCAAATTTGCAGAGCTGAGAATGAACTTTTCTGAACTCCAGTCCATCCCTTAAATTTCTGGTCGTCCTGAAATTTCCGTCGAGCGTCTTTCTGTATAACAGAGCAAAAATGTTCGTTATGGCACGTTGTAAATGGATTTGATGAGCCTGTAATCAAACAAACTGTTAGACAAAGGATGGTTTTCTTACCTTAATTGCTTCATTTGCACATGCTGGATGTATCTCCGTAAAGACATCCAAGACGCAGCTCAACGCTCTTAAGTGTCTGATTGACGGTTCCTCTGCACAGGTTGTACATTTCAGAGGAAATGCTGTTATTTTGAAAAGCTTGATCCAGCTGCTGGAGGTTGTTTTCTTGAGCTTTGATGTCAATCACGAATGATGGGCGTTTCGTGCTTGCGTGAAGCGGTTTGTCAACGTCCTCCTCGTTTTTCTCCATGTACAGCTCCTCAATGCTGCCCGAGACTGCAGAAGCATATCTGCGAGTCTCGGGCTTGCCGGACTTCTGAAGTGATGGCTTGACTTGAGTCTGAATTCGGGGCAGATTCACAGATGAGGAAGGACGGGTGTGGACAGGAGACAGACTCTGGCGTTCTTCCACCGGCATGGCATAAACTTTTGCCATCTCTACAGGTCGTGAAACCTGAGGAAGAGCAAAGAGATCTGACGAGGATGGACGATGGATGATGTGAGGAGATGGACTCGGAGATCTTTGTGAGCCACAGTCTCTTTAAGTGAGCTTTCTGTTCTCTCCATTGCCTCTTCAAGTGACGTGAAGTTTGCCATTTCTTCTCTGGTAACTTTCGTCTCCTTGACAGATCCTGTGTTCTTGCGGAGAGCAAAAGTTCTGGCAGGGGCAGGAAGAAATGCTCCATCAAGGAGAGCTTTTGGAGCTGTGTCTTCAATATTTGTCTCTCGTACAGGTTCTTTGACCTGAGGGAAAGCAAAATCATCTGCCTTGGGTTTCACAGGAAAGGCAGACAATTTTTTCACCATATGATGCTGGACTTTAGATCCATTTTGATATACAGAAGGAACAGAGACGCGTCTGTTCACATCTTGAGCCACGTCGCTCTTTTTCTGAGGTGTCTTGAGGGTCTTAATTTCTGAGCAGTGATCTTGAAAAGCCTTGTTGAGGTTTTCAATGGTCGCTGCTGATAGTTTCAGCGCCTTGCTCATGGCTGGGCTGCAGGAGGCTGTTTTGGTGATGCTATTCAACACGCTGATCAGGTCTGATGAATACACTGATGCTGTGGTTGAATTCGCTTTCAATTCTGCTACCGTGGGACAGGCGGCAGAGACTGGATGCTTTTAACTAATTTGGGATCCAGCTCTTTTCCTGGTTTACCTGAAGAACAAAGACATTTTTAATTGTAAGCTACTCTGATGCAGCATTTTAGATCACATTGCAAACAAAACGATTCAGATACGGTTTTTGATGGTGTGTGTACGTTAACTTACCTTTCGGCTTCATGGTCAGAACTTTTTTAGATGCAACCTCCTGCATTTTTCTGAAGTTCTCTCGAAGGCGGCTCACATTGCATACCATATTGGACTGAAACTCGTCTATGGTATTCTGCAGGTCCTCCAGCCACTCCATGCTGATCATGGATTTCTCCACTTTTTCAATCTCCCATTCTAGCGATTCCTCTGTAGATATAAAACATCAATATATGAGTTAGCACAGCACAATTAATGAAAATAATCCTAAAATTGTGAATTGGCTTGTTGTTATGATCAGTCTCAAGGACGATTTAAATAAATATATGCGCTGCTTGTTCCAAAGTATAGCACATATCTCATGTCTGCATCTGCTCTGAACATCTGAATCATTTTCCCCAATCTCATTTTAAATTGCAATTTTTAATACTGTGAGAGCTTGAAGAATCAGACCAGTTATAGATTATTAACTTAATCTAAAGTACTGAACTGCATAGGCATAAATGTTTGATTAGAAACGGATACTAACGCATATCGTTAAATCGCTCCAGGAGTGACTGAAATTCCTCCTGCTGTTCTCGGGCTCTATACTGAAGGTCCGAGATTTTGTTCAGCAGCAATTGATGTTTCACAAGCCCGTCAATGTGACCGAAGGAAACGTCCTCTTCGGATGAGTCGAGAGACGCATTCCTCACAGACATCTCTGACGTTTCATCCACTGCTGTGGATGAAGATGATGAAGAAGAAGATGGGGTATTTTTGTTAAAAGCCATTTCTGATCCTAGATGAGGACTACGACGTACTAAGACTTTCAACAATTCTGGTTAACGCAGTTCTGAGAGTATTCACAGATCTCTTGTGAGCTGTTAGATACTGTCAAACTGTGAATTTCAAGTCTGAGTAGACGATTCCGCGGGTTTTCGTACTAGTTCAGAGAGATATTCACTCAAATATTCACTCGAAGAGCAAGCTACAATTAAACAATGCTCTAATTCCAAAATCAGGTTTTACAGTTGCCCATTGTGACGTCGTAATCAAACGTTCCATATGGACTGCTCAGAGTTACCGTGGCAACCGGGACAGGAAACGTATCCCGCCGGATTGCTCGTGAAAGTGGGCTTCCCCGCCGCCATTCTGCGACTTTAAATAAATAGAAACGTTTTTTTTTTTTAAGCTGTACGGTACACTTACACCGCGAACTTCGTGAGCAGGTAAAGTAGTTCTTTAAAGTCGCGAATTTTACTTGAGCTAGAGATATAAATAGTTTATTGTATAAATAGTTTCCAGCGCGTTCATGTTTCCCGCATAGCATACAAAGAAATATTTAGTGTTAAGTAAATTACCTGTATCGCCTGTGTTAATTGTCTTTATTGTCTTCAGCTGTGTGTCGTTTAAGTAATTCCGTAGAGTATTTAAGTCGTGTGGTTTCAGTTCTGTTTGTCCGATCGCGTCTTTATGTGCGTGTGGTTTCGTCCTGTCTACCTGCCTGCCTGCCTGTAATTATATTGTTTATTTCATCCCTGAGTGGATTAAAGCCTTTTATTTACCCTTATGCTAGTCGTGTGCTCTCCTGCTTACCACACCCGTGACACTAGTCCTATACATCCATCTAAAAATGATCCTTTCCGCCTGTATCGGGTCATTTTTTGGTATCGGACGTCAGGCTGAAATGCCCTCAGTAAACAGAAAATACGTCGCAAGGCATTTAATATAAAACTTACATATAAGATATACGGTATGCAGCTAAACAATTGTATTCAGAGTTATGTATTTTTAAATAAATTATTCATGTTCGGTCGGTGTTTATAATTGCTAACTAAGTTAATTAGTTAAATAAGTAAAGGGGGACTGAAGAGAAAATAGCGTGTAGGCTATTAATAATAATGGACATATCAGTTGTGTAAAATGTAATTGTTTAAGAAGTGAGAAGATGGTGTTTAAAGGCAAAAACTCCCTTTGGTTATTAAGTGCAATTTTTTTTTTTTTTTTTTTTTTTTTGGTAAATCATATCACCCATTTTCTGGATGACAGCGTTATTCATATGTATTCATATTCAGACAAAATAATAAATTTAGTCAAAATAATTAAATGCTCCAAAATAATTAAATGACGTAAGTGAAGAGGTCAAATAGATATTAATATGAAAATATGCATACAAGTCAAGATAAAATCATCTAAATAAAATAAACACTTCCTCTTGGATAAAAACAGCCATCACATTTTCTTGTTTCATGTGGTGATTTAATAGGGCTGAAGGATAACAAACAGCCAGCCACAGGTGGTAAGACAATCTAAATTACATTGCTTTACAGAATGTTTACTTTTTACATTTTTAAAGGTTGTCTTGTTTTACAGGCCTTACTTGAAGCAGACCTATGTGCTTTCAGAAGCAACGATGACCTGGACTGGGATCCAAAGACAAAAGACATTGCGGCTGCCATTCAGTGCTAGAATGTTACTCTTAAATTGATTTCAAATGATTAAAATGTTGTGGTGGAAACTGGAGAGATTACTGTATGAAAACTGGAGGTCAATTGGTCACAATAACAGGCAATGTTTATCAGGTAAGTGTACAGTATGTTTATGTGCATTTTTAGCTTTAAAAACATTGATGTGACTTCCAGAAAACGTTGATAATCAACAGAAAGTTTTGTATTTTTCTTTTTTAACCACAAAATAACTATTCAAATGTTCACATAGACACAATTACATATCGCACACCTCATGAACCTGTCTTATTGTGTCCTTTTCCAGTATATTTTGGCTTCAATGCTGAAAAAGACGTGTTGTACTACATGATTTGTACGCTGGAGGAAACTGGATGTGAATGAACAACACAACTCTCAGACAAACATGCATCTTTTCCACGTTGTTGAGCTACATTTAATGGTTTGCCTTGACAGGTTCTGGCATAAAAGGACAGCTGGTCCATCTGAACCTGATAACTGGCGCTGCAGCCACCGATCAGTGTATGACATCAAAGCATCTCGTCTGACAGCTGATGGTTTCATATGTTTGTTATATAAATGCTCATTCATAAATTCACATACCCCTATTACTCTCATCCTCAGGCCCAGTCTCCTGCTGTCACATCCACAACATGTTCCCTCAGCCCCAGTCACCGTGATCAGTCACCACCCACTGAATCCGAAGTGCACCGCACCCGTGAACCATCACCAGAGTTCTAAGTGACAACACCTGCACCCTTTATAGACTCACCTTGTCATTCACTGCTCTGTGGTTCTTCTCTTTGTCGTGCTTTTACCCGTGTGCTCCAAGGAGGATTACCTTTATGAACCTGTTGACGAACCAACACTCGTTCAAGGGAAGTGACTCTTACTAGTTCATGAACCTTCTATGAACGTGAACTTGCCTGTTCCCCATTGTTTTAAGGTACGTGTGCTTGAAACTTCACTTACCTGCTTCACCTGGGTTATTTGTGTGTGTACCACGAGAAAAGAACTATATATAGTTCATATCTGCCTTCTCTCCTCTGTCTGTGGACGTAACGGGATTCCAGCCCCGCAAAAACGAACACGGTACACACTTGGATGTTAACGCTGCAACTACCGGAGCTTTGAAGGTAACGCTCCCCCGCTGTTTTGGCGACCCAAACAGATGTAATGGCTTCCTACTCCAGTGTTCCCTCTACAAAAAAATTTCCTAGGTCGCCTTCGTTATATCCGTGATTATATACATGATTTTACCTTGTTTCCCAACCTTAGCAGCCACCAGCAGCTATGGTTGCCCTCCTGGCAGCATATCGTAAAGGACTTAAATAAAGCGGATGGTCATTTATGACGATAACGCCAACTTAGACACCTTCAAAAAGGCGATGAATGTTTGTCAACACCTCTCTGCCTGTACCTGTAGCTGGTTCATTACCCACTTCCCTGTCCAGAGAGCCTTCACCTCAACAAGACCCCGAAGAGCCCACGCTTACTGAAGCCTAGGAGTCACCGGAATAGACTATGCCTGTATTGTGGAGAGTCCACTCATCTCATCTGTGACTGCCCTGTCCGTCCGCCTCGCCCAATGGTGAGTACATTAACCCTTACTCCTTCTGTATCTCATACACCACATATCGAAGCCAATTTAGTAGTTGATTCCCGTACTCTCCCCATACATGTGTTGGTGGACTCTGGAGTGGCAGGCAACTTCATCTCTTTGCACTACGTCAGTAAACATCGCATACCCACTATCCTCAACGAAACCCGTTATCAAATCACCACCATCCAGGGCTCACCATTGGGTGATGGCAGAATTTCCAGAGAACCCAAGAACTGACACTCATCTCCCATCACAGCTACTGTGGATGTTATCCTGGGCAGATCGTGGCTCGTAAAAAACACCATCCCATTATCAAAATGTCTTACTTTTAATACAGTGTGCTGCAAGAGATCAAATCCTCTATGGATATGTGTTTGAATCTTTAAAAAATCTGAATTTTTACTGGCTGAAATTTTATAGGACTCACAATGACCAGAGTTGAAGCCATGCATCATCTTTAATGATAAAAAATAACAAGAGTAAAAATGTATGTAGCATTGCAAAATATACATGATGCATATAAAAGTAATGTAATATGGGTTTAAAAAAAAAAAGCTAACATCTAAATAATGTTGATACCTATACATATAACCCATGTATGTGGGTGAATAGGTTTTTTTTTTGCAGCAGCAGCAGCAGTTTTACTACCAATGAATACTGTATAGGCCTAAACAGGTATAACTTGTAGATCAGAAATGTTCGGTTCTGCTCCTGCAGGGTCACTATCCTGAAGACCTTGGTGTGCTGGTTAAGATGTGTTTTATCAGGGCTGAAACAGGGTTATTATCATTAGCTAAAACATAACAGAAATGTGTGTGCTGTTCTTAGCGCCATATACTCGTCTCACACATACATTGATGAGAAAGACTGCAATCAACATCAAGCCACCCGATTAATTCAGGGTTCTTTTTTAAATAAGTCACAGCACAATTCTCCAGTCTTCCTCCATTTGGTTCATTTTTTTTTGTCCAGGTGCCCAAAACCTGCAACATCAGATCAGCATTAGACGTTCAGTGCTGCTCTCTGTGATATGATACTGACAATGATAATCAGTTCAGTGACTTCTCACCCAGAGATCACGCTGGTGCCATCAACCCATTTCCATATGCCCTCTTTCTCTTCGTCAGTCACACCAATCCATAATTGTCTTTCACCAGTATTGTTTTTGACAAAATCCTAAATGGATTAAGTAATTACATATTTATATGAACCTACAATAGACACGTTTTATCTGACGCCACAAACACACACAGTATCTTCTGCACTCGTTCCAGTGAAGAAATGAAGTAAAAGCCGAAGTCAGAGTGAAACCATGCTTCTGTAAACACAACCAGCTCCGTTCTTAGTATTTTCCCCGATCTACACTCTTTGTTATTTTTTTTATTTAAATGTTTATAATATTCTGACATAAGCATTGGAATATAATTATTTTCCTACTGTGTCTGTAGATGTCTGAAGCCTACCAGACAACACACACACACACACACACACACACATAATTATGTTTCTAAAGATGACTGAACCAAGGTTCAGCAATAATTCAGAATAATGTCGGTAAATCAAAGATAAAATGTGAATTTCAAAATAATAGAAATATCAAAGAAAAATATCACCGATCAAACGACTTGCCCAACAAAAGCAGAGAGATTCATATCTTTATTATTCATCATTTTTATTATTCATATACATATTCAGGGAAGTATTTCTGTTTCGGCTGCTGTGTCCATGTCAGAGTTCGTCCTGTTATTAGTCTATGTACAAGTCGTTATTCCACATATTACTTCCTGACGCTGGCCATCATCACTGAATGTGACTGATCTTCAGGGAACTCTGCCCTCTTATGTTCCTGGTGGTGTTTGTGTGGAGCAGAGCTTTCAGGTGGATTTGACGATGACGCGCTGGACTGGCTCTGCCGGGTGCAGTTTGCGGTTCCCGAGGAGGAGACGGACACAGGTTGGAGCTGAACCGCATGGGCGTCACGGTTAGCAGAGGCAGGGATACGTGCCTTTGCGCATGCGATATGCCTGTCAGATGTAGTCCATGTGCTGCATTCACCTTTTTAAAGAAAATGATATTACTATTTGCATCGGTCACATTAGTAATGCTGTTTACACGATCAGAACACGACAAATTAGTGTTACAGGCCATTTTGTCTAATTGGTACTGACCTGTTTGTACAAATCGACCGCCCGTGTGATGCACAGTCTGCGTGTCTCGTCAGCAGAGGCTTGCTTGGCGTCCCAGATATTGTTCACACTCCGTTGGAAATGGTCAAATTTGCAGAGCTGAGAATGAACTTTTCTGAACTCCAGTCCATCCCTTAAATTTCTGGTCGTCCTGAAATTTCCGTCGAGCGTCTTTCTGTATAACAGAGCAAAAATGTTCGTTATGGCACGTTGTAAATGGATTTGATGAGCCTGTAATCAAACAAACTGTTAGACAAAGGATGGTTTTCTTACCTTAATTGCTTCATTTGCACATGCTGGATGTATCTCCGTAAAGACATCCAAGACGCAGCTCAACGCTCTTAAGTGTCTGATTGGCGGTTCCTCTGCACAGGTTGTACATTTCAGAGGAAATGCTGTTATTTTGAAAAGCTTGATCCAGCTGCTGGAGGTTGTTTTCTTGAGCTTTGATGTCAATCACGAATGATGGGCGTTTCGTGCTTGCGTGAAGCGGTTTGTCAACGTCCTCCTCGTTTTTCTCCATGTACAGCTCCTCAATGCTGCCCGAGACTGCAGAAGCATATCTGCGAGTCTCGGGCTTGCCGGACTTCTGAAGTGATGGCTTGACTTGAGTCTGAATTCGGGGCAGATTCACAGATGAGGAAGGACGGGTGTGGACAGGAGACAGACTCTGGCGTTCTTCCACCGGCATGGCATAAACTTTTGCCATCTCTACAGGTCGTGAAACCTGAGGAAGAGCAAGAGATCTGACGAGGGATGGACGATGGATGATGTGAGGAGATGGACTCCGGAGATCTTTGTGAGCCACCGTCTCTTTAAGTGAGCTTTCTGTTCTCTCCATTGCCTCTTCAAGTGACGTGAAGTTTGCCATTTCTTCTCTGGTAACTTTCGTCTCCTTGACAGATCCTGTGTTCTTTGCGGAGAGCAAAAGTTCTGGCAGGGGCAGGAAGAAATGCTCCATCAAGGAGAGCTTTTGGAGCTGTGTCTTCAATATTTGTCTCTCGTACAGGTTCTTTGACCTGAGGGAAAGCAAAATCATCTGCCTTGGGTTTCACAGGAAAGGCAGACAATTTTTTCACCATATGATGCTGGACTTTAGATCCATTTTGATATACAGAAGGAACAGAGACGCGTCTGTTCACATCTTGAGCCACGTCGCTCTTTTTCTGAGGTGTCTTGAGGGTCTTAATTTCTGAGCAGTGATCTTGAAAAGCCTTGTTGAGGTTTTCAATGGTCGCTGCTGATAGTTTCAGCGCCTTGCTCATGGCTGGGCTGCAGGAGGCTGTTTTGGTGATGCTATTCAACACGCTGATCAGGTCTGATGAATACACTGATGCTGTGGTTGAATTCGCTTTCAATTCTGCTACCGTGGGACAGGCGGCAGAGACTGGATGCTTTTAACTAATTTGGGATCCAGCTCTTTTCCTGGTTTACCTGAAGAACAAAGACATTTTTAATTGTAAGCTACTCTGATGCAGCATTTTAGATCACATTGCAAACAAAACGATTCAGATACGGTTTTTGATGGTGTGTATCACGTTAACTTACCTTTCGGCTTCATGGTCAGAACTTTTTTAGATGCAACCTCCTGCATTTTTCTGAAGTTCTCTCGAAGGCGGCTCACATTGCATACCATATTGGACTGAAACTCGTCTATGGTATTCTGCAGGTCCTCCAGCCACTCCATGCTGATCATGGATTTCTCCACTTTTTCAATCTCCCATTCTAGCGATTCCTCTGTAGATATAAAACATCAATATATGAGTTAGCACAGCACAATTAATGAAAATAATCCTAAAATTGTGAATTGGCTTGTTGTTATGATCAGTCTCAAGGACGATTTAAATAAATATATGCGCTGCTTGTTCCAAAGTATAGCACATATCTCATGTCTGCATCTGCTCTGAACATCTGAATCATTTTCCCCAATCTCATTTTAAATTGCAATTTTTAATACTGTGAGAGCTTGAAGAATCAGACCAGTTATAGATTATTAACTTAATCTAAAGTACTGAACTGCATAGGCATAAATGTTTGATTAGAAACGGATACTAACGCATATCGTTAAATCGCTCCAGGAGTGACTGAAATTCCTCCTGCTGTTCTCGGCTCTATACTGAAGGTCCGAGATTTTGTTCAGCAGCAATTGATGTTTCACAAGCCCGTCAATGTGACCGAAGGAAAGCGTCCTCTTCGGATGAGTCGAGAGACGCATTCCTCACAGACATCTCTGACGTTTCATCCACTGCTGTGGATGAAGATGATGAAGAAGAAGATGGGGTATTTTTGTTAAAAGCCATTTCTGATCCTAGATGAGGACTACGACGTACTAAGACTTTCAACAATTCTGGTTAACGCAGTTCTGAGAGTATTCACAGATCTCTTGTGAGCTGTTAGATACTGTCAAACTGTGAATTTCAAGTCTGAGTAGACGATTCCGCGGGGTTTTCGTACTAGTTCAGAGAGATATTCACTCAAATATTCACTCGAAGAGCAAGCTACAATTAAACAATGCTCTAATTCCAAAATCAGGTTTTACAGTTGCCCATTGTGACGTCGTAATCGAACGTTCCATATGGACTGCTCAGAGTTACCGTGGCAACGGGACAGGAAACGTATCCCGCCGGATTGCTCGTGAAAGTGGGCTTCCCCGCCGCCATTCTGCGACTTTAAATAAATAGAAACGTTTTTTTTTTTTAAGCTGTACGGTACACTTACACCGCGAACTTCGTGAGCAGGTAAAGTAGTTCTTTAAAGTCGCGAATTTTACTTGAGCTAGAGATATAAATAGTTTATTGTATAAATAGTTTCCAGCGCGTTCATGTTTCCCGCATAGCATACAAAGAAATATTTAGTGTTAAGTAAATTACCTGTATCGCCTGTGTTAATTGTCTTTATTGTCTTCAGCTGTGTGTCGTTTAAGTAATTCCGTGAGAGTATTTAAGTCGTGTGGTTTCAGTTCTGTTTGTCCGATCGCGTCTTTATGTGCGTGTGGTTTCGTCCTGTCTACCTGCCTGCCTGCCTGTAATTATATTGTTTATTTCATCCCTGAGTGGATTAAAGCCTTTTATTTACCCTTATGCTAGTCGTGTGCTCTCCTGCTTACCACACCCGTGACACTAGTCCTATACATCCATCTAAAAATGATCCTTTCCGCCTGTATCGGGTCATTTTTGGTATCGGACGTCAGGCTGAAATGCCCTCAGTAAACAGAAAATACGTCGCAAGGCATTTAATATAAAACTTACATATAAGATATACGGTATGCAGCTAAACAATTGTATTCAGAGTTATGTATTTTTAAATAAATTATTCATGTTCGGTCGGTGTTTATAATTGCTAACTAAGTTAATTAGTTAAATAAGTAAAGGGGAACTGAAGAGAAAAATAGCGTGTAGGCTATTAATAATAATGGACATATCAGTTGTGTAAAATGTAATTGTTTAAGAAGTGAGAAGATGGTGTTTAAAGGCAAAAACTCCCTTTGGTTATTAAGTGCAATTTTTTTTTTTTTTTTTTTTTGGTAAATCATATCACCCATTTTCTGGATGACAGCGTTATTCATATGTATTCATATTCAGACAAAATAATAAATTTAGTCAAAATAATTAAATGCTCCAAAATAATTAAATGACGTAAGTGAAGAGGTCAAATAGATATCAATATGAAAATATGCATACAAGTCAAGATAAAATCATCTAAATAAAATAAACACTTCCTCTTGGATAAAAACAGCCATCACATTTTCTTGTTTCATGTGGTGATTTAATAGGGCTGAAGGATAACAAACAGCCAGCCACAGGTGGTAAGACAATCTAAATTACATTGCTTTACAGAATGTTTACTTTTTACATTTTTAAAGGTTGTCTTGTTTTACAGGCCTTACTTGAAGCAGACCTATGTGCTTTCAGAAGCAACGATGACCTGGACTGGGATCCAAAGACAAAAGACATTGCGGCTGCCATTCAGTGCTAGAATGTTACTCTTAAATTGATTTCAAATGATTAAAATGTTGTGGTGGAAACTGGAGAGATTACTGTATGAAAACTGGAGGTCAATTGGTCACAATAACAGGCAATGTTTATCAGGTAAGTGTACAGTATGTTTATGTGCATTTTTAGCTTTAAAAACATTGATGTGACTTCCAGAAAACGTTGATAATCAACAGAAAGTTTTGTATTTTTCTTTTTTAACCACAAAATAACTATTCAAATGTTCACATAGACACAATTACATATCGCACACCTCATGAACCTGTCTTATTGTGTCCTTTTCCAGTATATTTTGGCTTCAATGCTGAAAAAGACGTGTTGTACTACATGATTTGTACGCTGGAGGAAACTGGATGTGAATGAACAACACAACTCTCAGACAAACATGCATCTTTTCCACGTTGTTGAGCTACATTTAATGGTTTGCCTTGACAGGTTCTGGCATAAAAGGACAGCTGGTCCATCTGAACCTGATAACTGGCGCTGCAGCCACCGATCAGTGTATGACATCAAAGCATCTCGTCTGACAGCTGATGGTTTCATATGTTTGTTATATAAATGCTCATTCATAAATTCACATACCCCTATTACTCTCATCCTCAGGCCCAGTCTCCTGCTGTCACATCCACAACATGTTCCCTCAGCCCCAGTCACCGTGATCAGTCACCACCCACTGAATCCGAAGTGCACCGCACCCGTGAACCATCACCAGAGTTCTAAGTGACAACACCTGCACCCTTTATAGACTCACCTCTGTCATTCACTGCTCTGTGGTTCTTCTCTTTGTCGTGCTTTTACCCGTGTGCTCCAAGGAGGATTACCTTTATGAACCTGTTGACGAACCAACACTCGTTCAAGGGAAGTGACTCTTACTAGTTCATGAACCTTCTATGAACGTGAACTTGCCTGTTCCCCATTGTTTTAAGGTACGTGTGCTTGAAACTTCACTTACCTGCTTCACCTGGGTTATTTGTGTGTGTACCACGAGAAAAGAACTATATATAGTTCATATCTGCCTTCTCTCCTCTGTCTGTGGACGTAACGGGATTCCAGCCCGCAAAAAGCGAACACGGTACACACTTGGATGTTAACGCTGCAACTACCGGAGCTTTGAAGGTAACGCTCCCCCGCTGTTTTGGCGACCCAAACAGATGTAATGGCTTCCTACTCCAGTGTTCCCTCTACAAAAAAATTTCCTAGGTCGCCTTCGTTATATCCGTGATTATATACATGATTTTACCTTGTTTCCCAACCTTAGCAGCCACCAGCAGCTATGGTTGCCCTCCTGGCAGCATATCGTAAAGGACTTAAATAAAGCGGATGGTCATTTATGACGATAACGCCAACTTAGACACCTTCATCAAAAAGGCGATGAATGTTTGTCAACACCTCTCTGCCTGTACCTGTAGCTGGTTCATTACCCACTTCCCTGTCCAGAGAGCCTTCACCTCAACAAGACCCCCGAAGAGCCCACGCTTACTGAAGCCTAGGAGTCACCGGAATAGACTATGCCTGTATTGTGGAGAGTCCACTCATCTCATCTGTGACTGCCCTGTCCGTCCGCCTCGCCCAATGGTGAGTACATTAACCCTTACTCCTTCTGTATCTCATACACCACATATCGAAGCCAATTTAGTAGTTGATTCCCGTACTCTCCCCATACATGTGTTGGTGGACTCTGGAGTGGCAGGCAACTTCATCTCTTTGCACTACGTCAGTAAACATCGCATACCCACTATCCTCAACGAAACCCGTTATCAAATCACCACCATCCAGGGCTCACCATTGGGTGATGGCAGAATTTCCAGAGAACCCAAGAACTGACACTCATCTCCCATCACAGCTACTGTGGATGTTATCCTGGGCAGATCGTGGCTCAAAAACACCATCCCATTATCAAAATGTCTTACTTTTAATACAGTGTGCTGCAAGAGATCAAATCCTCTATGGATATGTGTTTGAATCTTTAAAAAATCTGAATTTTTACTGGCTGAAATTTTATAGGACTCACAATGACCAGAGTTGAAGCCATGCATCATCTTTAATGATAAAAAATAACAAGAGTAAAAATGTATGTAGCATTGCAAAATATACATGATGCATATAAAAGTAATGTAATATGGGTTTAAAAAAAAAAAGCTAACATCTAAATAATGTTGATACCTATACATATAACCCATGTATGTGGGTGAATAGGTTTTTTTTTTTTTTGCAGCAGCAGCAGTTTTACTACCAATGAATACTGTATAGGCCTAAACAGGTATAACTTGTAGATCAGAAATGTTCGGTTCTGCTCCTGCAGGGTCACTATCCTGAAGACCTTGGTGTGCTGGTTAAGATGTGTTTTATCAGGGCTGAAACAGGGTTATTATCATTAGCTAAAACATAACAGAAATGTGTGTGCTGTTCTTAGCGCCATATACTCAAATCTCACACATACATTGATGAGAAAGACTGCAATCAACATCAAGCCACCCGATTAATTCAGGGTTCTTTTTTAAATAAGTCACAGCACAATTCTCCAGTCTTCCTCCATTTGGTTCATTTTTTTTTGTCCAGGTGCCCAAAACCTGCAACATCAGATCAGCATTAGACGTTCAGTGCTGCTCTCTGTGATATGATACTGACAATGATAATCAGTTCAGTGACTTCTCACCCAGAGATCACGCTGGTGCCATCAACCCATTTCCATATGCCTCTTTCTCTTCGTCAGTCACACCAATCCATAATTGTCTTTCACCAGTATTGTTTTTGACAAAATCCTAAATGGATTAAGTAATTACATATTTATATGAACCTACAATAGACACGTTTTATCTGACGCCACAAACACACACAGTATCTTCTGCACTCGTTCCAGTGAAGAAATGAAGTAAAAGCCGAAGTCAGAGTGAAACCATGCTTCTGTAAACACAACCAGCTCCGTTCTTAGTATTTTCCCCGATCTACACTCTTTGTTATTTTTTTTATTTAAATGTTTATAATATTCTGACATAAGCATTGGAATATAATTATTTTCCTACTGTGTCTGTAGATGTCTGAAGCCTACCAGACAACACACACACACACACACACACACACACATAATTATGTTTCTAAAGATGACTGAACCAAGGTTCAGCAATAATTCAGAATAATGTCGGTAAATCAAAGATAAAATGTGAATTTCAAAATAATAGAAATATCAAAGAAAAATATCACCGATCAAACGACTTGCCCAACAAAAGCAGAGAGATTCATATCTTTATTATTCATCATTTTTATTATTCATATACATATTCAGGGAAGTATTTCTGTTTCGGCTGCTGTGTCCATGTCAGAGTTCGTCCTGTTATTAGTCTATGTACAAGTCGTTATTCCACATATTACTTCCTGACGCTGGCCATCATCACTGAATGTGACTGATCTTCAGGGAACTCTGCCCTCTTATGTTCCTGGTGGTGTTTGTGTGGAGCAGAGCTTTCAGGTGGATTTGACGATGACGCGCTGGACTGGCTCTGCCGGGTGCAGTTTGCGGTTCCCGAGGAGGAGACGGACACAGGTTGGAGCTGAACCGCATGGGCGCCACGGTTAGCAGAGGCAGGGATACGTGCCTTTGCGCATGCGATATGCCTGTCAGATGTAGTCCATGTGCTGCATTCACCTTTTTAAAGAAAATGATATTACTATTTGCATCGGTCACATTAGTAATGCTGTTTACACGATCAGAACACGACAAATTAGTGTTACAGGCCATTTTGTCTAATTGGTACTGACCTGTTTGTACAAATCGACCGCCCGTGTGATGCACAGTCTGCGTGTCTCGTCAGCAGAGGCTTGCTTGGCGTCCCAGATATTGTTCACACTCCGTTGGAAATGGTCAAATTTGCAGAGCTGAGAATGAACTTTTCTGAACTCCAGTCCATCCCTTAAATTTCTGGTCGTCCTGAAATTTCCGTCGAGCGTCTTTCTGTATAACAGAGCAAAAATGTTCGTTATGGCACGTTGTAAATGGATTTGATGAGCCTGTAATCAAACAAACTGTTAGACAAAGGATGGTTTTCTTACCTTAATTGCTTCATTTGCACATGCTGGATGTATCTCCGTAAAGACATCCAAGACGCAGCTCAACGCTCTTAAGTGTCTGATTGACGGTTCCTCTGCACAGGTTGTACATTTCAGAGGAAATGCTGTTATTTTGAAAAGCTTGATCCAGCTGCTGGAGGTTGTTTTCTTGAGCTTTGATGTCAATCACGAATGATGGGCGTTTCGTGCTTGCGTGAAGCGGTTTGTCAACGTCCTCCTCGTTTTTCTCCATGTACAGCTCCTCAATGCTGCCCGAGACTGCAGAAGCATATCTGCGAGTCTCGGGCTTGCCGGACTTCTGAAGTGATGGCTTGACTTGAGTCTGAATTCGGGGCAGATTCACAGATGAGGAAGGACGGGTGTGGACAGGAGACAGACTCTGGCGTTCTTCCACCGGCATGGCATAAACTTTTGCCATCTCTACAGGTCGTGAAACCTGAGGAAGAGCAAGAGATCTGACGAGGGATGGACGATGGATGATGTGAGGAGATGGACTCGGAGATCTTTGTGAGCCACCGTCTCTTTAAGTGAGCTTTCTGTTCTCTCCATTGCCTCTTCAAGTGACGTGAAGTTTGCCATTTCTTCTCTGGTAACTTTCGTCTCCTTGACAGATCCTGTGTTCTTGCGGAGAGCAAAAGTTCTGGCAGGGGCAGGAAGAAATGCTCCATCAAGGAGAGCTTTTGGAGCTGTGTCTTCAATATTTGTCTCTCGTACAGGTTCTTTGACCTGAGGGAAAGCAAAATCATCTGCCTTGGGTTTCACAGGAAAGGCAGACAATTTTTTCACCATATGATGCTGGACTTTAGATCCATTTTGATATACAGAAGGAACAGAGACGCGCGTCTGTTCACATCTTGAGCCACGTCGCTCTTTTTCTGAGGTGTCTTGAGGGTCTTAATTTCTGAGCAGTGATCTTGAAAAGCCTTGTTGAGGTTTTCAATGGTCGCTGCTGATAGTTTCAGCGCCTTGCTCATGGCTGGGCTGCAGGAGGCTGTTTTGGTGATGCTATTCAACACGCTGATCAGGTCTGATGAATACACTGATGCTGTGGTTGAATTCGCTTTCAATTCTGCTACCGTGGGACAGGCGGCAGAGACTGGATGCTTTTAACTAATTTGGGATCCAGCTCTTTTCCTGGTTTACCTGAAGAACAAAGACATTTTTAATTGTAAGCTACTCTGATGCAGCATTTTAGATCACATTGCAAACAAAACGATTCAGATACGGTTTTTGATGGTGTGTGTACGTTAACTTACCTTTCGGCTTCATGGTCAGAACTTTTTTAGATGCAACCTCCTGCATTTTTCTGAAGTTCTCTCGAAGGCGGCTCACATTGCATACCATATTGGACTGAAACTCGTCTATGGTATTCTGCAGGTCCTCCAGCCACTCCATGCTGATCATGGATTTCTCCACTTTTTCAATCTCCCATTCTAGCGATTCCTCTGTAGATATAAAACATCAATATATGAGTTAGCACAGCACAATTAATGAAAATAATCCTAAAATTGTGAATTGGCTTGTTGTTATGATCAGTCTCAAGGACGATTTAAATAAATATATGCGCTGCTTGTTCCAAAGTATAGCACATATCTCATGTCTGCATCTGCTCTGAACATCTGAATCATTTTCCCCAATCTCATTTTAAATTGCAATTTTTAATACTGTGAGAGCTTGAAGAATCAGACCAGTTATAGATTATTAACTTAATCTAAAGTACTGAACTGCATAGGCATAAATGTTTGATTAGAAACGGATACTAACGCATATCGTTAAATCGCTCCAGGAGTGACTGAAATTCCTCCTGCTGTTCTCGGGCTCTATACTGAAGGTCCGAGATTTTGTTCAGCAGCAATTGATGTTTCACAAGCCCGTCAATGTGACCGAAGGAAAGCGTCCTCTTCGGATGAGTCGAGAGGCGCATTCCTCACAGACATCTCTGACGTTTCATCCACTGCTGTGGATGAAGATGATGAAGAAGAAGATGGGGTATTTTTGTTAAAAGCCATTTCTGATCCTAGATGAGGACTACGACGTACTAAGACTTTCAACAATTCTGGTTAACGCAGTTCTGAGAGTATTCACAGATCTCTTGTGAGCTGTTAGATACTGTCAAACTGTGAATTTCAAGTCTGAGTAGACGATTCCGCGGGGTTTTCGTACTAGTTCAGAGAGATATTCACTCAAATATTCACTCGAAGAGCAAGCTACAATTAAACAATGCTCTAATTCCAAAATCAGGTTTTACAGTTGCCCATTGTGACGTCGTAATCGAACGTTCCATATGGACTGCTCAGAGTTACCGTGGCAACCGGGACAGGAAACGTATCCCGCCGGATTGCTCGTGAAAGTGGGCTTCCCCGCCGCCATTCTGCGACTTTAAATAAATAGAAACGTTTTTTTTTTAAGCTGTACGGTACACTTACACCGCGAACTTCGTGAGCAGGTAAAGTAGTTCTTTAAAGTCGCGAATTTTACTTGAGCTAGAGATATAAATAGTTTATTGTATAAATAGTTTCCAGCGCGTTCATGTTTCCGCATAGCATACAAAGAAATATTTAGTGTTAAGTAAATTACCTGTATCGCCTGTGTTAATTGTCTTTATTGTCTTCAGCTGTGTGTCGTTTAAGTAATTCCGTAGAGTATTTAAGTCGTGTGGTTTCAGTTCTGTTTGTCCGATCGCGTCTTTATGTGCGTGTGGTTTCGTCCTGTCTACCTGCCTGCCTGCCTGTAATTATATTGTTTATTTCATCCCTGAGTGGATTAAAGCCTTTTATTTACCCTTATGCTAGTCGTGTGCTCTCCTGCTTACACACCCGTGACACTAGTCCTATACATCCATCTAAAAATGATCCTTTCCGCCTGTATCGGGTCATTTTTGGTATCGGACGTCAGGCTGAAATGCCCTCAGTAAACAGAAAATACGTCGCAAGGCATTTAATATAAAACTTACATATAAGATATACGGTATGCAGCTAAACAATTGTATTCAGAGTTATGTATTTTTAAATAAATTATTCATGTTCGGTCGGTGTTTATAATTGCTAACTAAGTTAATTAGTTAAATAAGTAAAGGGGGACTGAAGAGAAAATAGCGTGTAGGCTATTAATAATAATGGACATATCAGTTGTGTAAAATGTAATTGTTTAAGAAGTGAGAAGATGGTGTTTAAAGGCAAAAACTCCCTTTGGTTATTAAGTGCATTTTTTTTTTTTTTTTTTTTTGGTAAATCATATCACCCATTTTCTGGATGACAGCGTTATTCATATGTATTCATATTCAGACAAAATAATAAATTTAGTCAAAATAATTAAATGCTCCAAAATAATTAAATGACGTAAGTGAAGAGGTCAAATAGATATTAATATGAAAATATGCATACAAGTCAAGATAAAATCATCTAAATAAAATAAACACTTCCTCTTGGATAAAAACAGCCATCACATTTTCTTGTTTCATGTGGTGATTTAATAGGGCTGAAGGATAACAAACAGCCAGCCACAGGTGGTAAGACAATCTAAATTACATTGCTTTACAGAATGTTTACTTTTTACATTTTTAAAGGTTGTCTTGTTTTACAGGCCTTACTTGAAGCAGACCTATGTGCTTTCAGAAGCAACGATGACCTGGACTGGGATCCAAAGACAAAAGACATTGCGGCTGCCATTCAGTGCTAGAATGTTACTCTTAAATTGATTTCAAATGATTAAAATGTTGTGGTGGAAACTGGAGAGATTACTGTATGAAAACTGGAGGTCAATTGGTCACAATAACAGGCAATGTTTATCAGGTAAGTGTACAGTATGTTTATGTGCATTTTTAGCTTTAAAAACATTGATGTGACTTCCAGAAAACGTTGATAATCAACAGAAAGTTTTGTATTTTTCTTTTTTAACCACAAAATAACTATTCAAATGTTCACATAGACACAATTACATATCGCACACCTCATGAACCTGTCTTATTGTGTCCTTTTCCAGTATATTTTGGCTTCAATGCTGAAAAGGCGTGTTGTACTACATGATTTGTGCGCTGGAGGAAACTGGATGTGAATGAACAACACAACTCTCAGACAAACATGCATCTTTTCCACGTTGTTGAGCTACATTTAATGGTTTGCCTTGACAGGTTCTGGCATAAAAGGACAGCTGGTCCATCTGAACCTGATAACTGGCGCTGCAGCCACCGATCAGTGTATGACATCAAAGCATCTCGTCTGACAGCTGATGGTTTCATATGTTTGTTATATAAATGCTCATTCATAAATTCACATACCCCTATTACTCTCATCCTCAGGCCCAGTCTCCTGCTGTCACATCCACAACATGTTCCCTCAGCCCCAGTCACCGTGATCAGTCACCACCCACTGAATCCGAAGTGCACCGCACCGTGAACCATCACCAGAGTTCTAAGTGACAACACCTGCACCCTTTATAGACTCACCTCTGTCATTCACTCACCGGCTGGAATTAACGCTGCGTGCACACTGCTCTGTGGTTCTTCTCTTTGTCGTGCTTTTACCCGTGTGCTCCAAGGAGGATTACCTTTATGAACCTGTTGACGAACCAACACTCGTTCAAGGGAAGTGACTCTTACTAGTTCATGAACCTTCTATGAACGTGAACTTGCCTGTTCCCCATTGTTTTAAGGTACGTGTGCTTGAAACTTCACTTACCTGCTTCACCTGGGTTATTTGTGTGTACCACGAGAAAAGAACTATATATAGTTCATATCTGCCTTCTCTCCTCTGTCTGTGGACGTAACAGGATTCCAGCCCCGCAAAAACGAACACGGTACACACTTGGATGTTAACGCTGCAACTACCGGAGCTTTGAAGGTAACGCTCCCCCGCTGTTTTGGCGACCCAAACAGATGTAATGGCTTCCTACTCCAGTGTTCCCTCTACAAAGAAATTTCCTAGGTCGCCTTCGTTATATCCGTGATTATATACATGATTTTACCTTGTTTCCCAACCTTAGCAGCCACCAGCAGCTATGGTTGCCCTCCTGGCAGCATATCGTAAAGGACTTAAATAAAGCGGATGGTCATTTATGACGATAACGCCAACTTAGACACCTTCATCAAAAAGGCGATGAATGTTTGTCAACACCTCTCTGCCTGTACCTGTAGCTGGTTCATTACCCACTTCCCTGTCCAGAGAGCCTTCACCTCAACAAGACCCCCGAAGAGCCCACGCTTACTGAAGCCTAGGAGTCACCGGAATAGACTATGCCTGTATTGTGGAGAGTCCACTCATCTCATCTGTGACTGCCCTGTCCGTCCGCCTCGCCCAATGGTGAGTACATTAACCCTTACTCCTTCTGTATCTCATACACCACATATCGAAGCCAATTTAGTAGTTGATTCCCGTACTCTCCCCATACATGTGTTGGTGGACTCTGGAGTGGCAGGCAACTTCATCTCTTTGCACTACGTCAGTAAACATCGCATACCCACTATCCTCAACGAAACCCGTTATCAAATCACCACCATCCAGGGCTCACCATTGGGTGATGGCAGAATTTCCAGAGAACCCAAGAACTGACACTCATCTCCCATCACAGCTACTGTGGATGTTATCCTGGGCAGATCGTGGCTCGTAAAAAACACCATCCCATTATCAAAATGTCTTACTTTTAATACAGTGTGCTGCAAGAGATCAAATCCTCTATGGATATGTGTTTGAATCTTTAAAAAATCTGAATTTTTACTGGCTGAAATTTTATAGGACTCACAATGACCAGAGTTGAAGCCATGCATCATCTTTAATGATAAAAAATAACAAGAGTAAAAATGTATGTAGCATTGCAAAATATACATGATGCATATAAAGTAATGTAATATAAAAAAAAAAAAGCTAACATCTAAATAATGTTGATACCTATACATATAACCCATGTATGTGGGTGAATAGGTTTTTTTTTTTGCAGCAGCAGCAGTTTTACTACCAATGAATACTGTATAGGCCTAAACAGGTATAACTTGTAGATCAGAAATGTTCGGTTCTGCTCCTGCAGGGTCACTATCCTGAAGACCTTGGTGTGCTGGTTAAGATGTGTTTTATCAGGGCTGAAACAGGGTTATTATCATTAGCTAAAACATAACAGAAATGTGTGTGCTGTTCTTAGCGCCATATACTCGTCTCACACATACATTGATGAGAAAGACTGCAATCAACATCAAGCCACCCGATTAATTCAGGGTTCTTTTTTAAATAAGTCACAGCACAATTCTCCAGTCTTCCTCCATTTGGTTCATTTTTTTGTCCAGGTGCCCAAAACCTGCAACATCAGATCAGCATTAGACGTTCAGTGCTGCTCTCTGTGATATGATACTGACAATGATAATCAGTTCAGTGACTTCTCACCCAGAGATCACGCTGGTGCCATCAACCCATTTCCATATGCCCTCTTTCTCTTCGTCAGTCACACCAATCCATAATTGTCTTTCACCAGTATTGTTTTTGACAAAATCCTAAATGGATTAAGTAATTACATATTTATATGAACCTACAATGGACACGTTTTATCTGACGCCACAAACACACACACAGTATCTCTCACTTGTTTCTCTTTGTTCTTTATGGTGATCAGATCCGCTTTTCTCTCTGTACAGTATCTTCTGCACTCGTTCCAGCTCTTCTTCAGTGAAGAAATGAAGTAAAAGCCGAAGTCAGAGTGAAACCATGCTTCTGTAAACACAACCAGCTCAGTTCTTAGATCAAGACTTGCTTTTAGTAATAGCATATTGCTTAGTTTCAGTTCAAAGATCACCTGTTTCAGTGAGAAACTTCTGCAGTTGATCTCTCTCTTGATTAAACTGGTCTCTTTGTTTAGTCAGGTTGTCGTTCTTGATTAATAATTCAGTCGTTTCATTCATCATGTTTATGTACTTTGTTAGAAGCAGGTCTCTCTCTTCTGTGAGGTTGATTAATAGCTGGTGTGACTCTTCTGTGCAGTTTGTGTTCTTTGTATGAATGCAGACACACAACGCTATGACTGCGATCATAAGAAGAACACACACCAGCGACAAACACACTGCAGCTGCTCTGGAGCTTCTGAGCTTCACTGAGTAACAACCTGAAGGGGACAGATATAGAGATAAATGTTGCTTAATCTCTACACCCAATGAAGTGTGAGTTTGTTTGTGTTTTTACCTGTGCGTTGAGGTGTTTGGTGTCCCTCGGTGCATCTGTCCACATCCCATTATCCATCATTGTTTATATTTCCATAAATATTCTCAGACATTTTTGAGTGGCTTTCCCGTAGTCACACAAATGGCAGAAACTGTCTTTGTGTGTTTTTAATGTGGTATTTTTAAGTCGACAAAATATAGCATCATATCCTGTCTGCGTGTGCCAATTTTATGTGCATACTTTAAAAGGCTGTGGTTTTGGTGTTGCTTGTTTCACACCTACTACACAGTCAAATCTTGTTGAATATGAATGCCATGTTGACGATATCATGTGACCTACGACATTACAACAAACGCAACAACTTAAAAGCAGGTTTAATTCATCTATCTGTAAATATTTTGATGTTGATAAAATTTTCTCATGTGGTGGTCTCAAACAGGTGATGGTGGTTAAAGAAACCCCTTTATGAGGGTGCCCTTTAGACAGTTTCAGCATGGCTTATTCCTCCAATCAGGAATGAGCTAGAGAAATGACACTCATAATGCAGATGCTAAGTTTGCCCCTCACCCGATCTGAAAGAAACCATATTAGACCATTGCTTTAGGAAAAAGCTCATTTTGATGCCATTTTTTAATGTTCAGAATATTTCTCATACTGTCTAAACTCTTTTTGCGAAGCTTTGTTCATTCGCATAATTTTTTTTTTTAGCTTACAATAGGCATAGCTATCAAGTGTTAAAGGTGCCATAAAATGCATTGATACAGTATTATTAATTGTTCTCTGATATCTACATAGAAGGTATGTTCTCCAGAAACGGTTTCACGTGACCATTTACAACCATAGGATTTGTCTTTAAAAATCAGTTATAACACATTTGTTCTTTTAAGCCAAATACAAGCTGAAACGTTTCTGATTGAATCAGTCAGGATTTCTCTGTATTGGAGCCATTTTAAACGAACTATTTATGCATTCGTTTACTGAATTATTTATATAAAGTTTGAGTTTACCGGTTTAAAAAATATCTGATCCTTTTGTATTTTTCTTTTCTATAAATTCTATACAAATATATTTAAAATATAAAAGTGCCATTTTAGTCCGGCACACGTGATTGTCTGATCTCGTAAGATGCACTGTACACATGATCACCAAATTGAAAGCGGCTCGCTGATGTGCAAAAATGATATACAGTAGCCTATTGTTTTGCATTGCACTGCTGGATCATGCAAAATAAATAAGAACCAATGCAAGGACCAGCACCATGTTATATTCTGCAGTCATCTGAGGACAGGCCTGATTCTGATGCAACCTCATCAGTAACTACTTTTGAGTGCTTTACATCATCTGGTGGTCTGTGGGCGGTATGATCCCTTTTCCTCTTAAATTTGATATTCAGAGATGAATGCAAACGGTTTAGTTGCTTGAATATCATAGAGGTTATCAGGTACTCAAAGTCAAGTGCAAATTGAATAGCATGCCTCAGTGCAGGGGCGCAGATGAGTTTTTTTTTAATTGGAGAGGACCAAGCTGTCAGCAGTCCAACTTCTTCAATCCAGACAAATCACCAGCTCTGGTGCGGGATCACTATGGTTAAACCTACAGGCACAATGGCAGGTTTTTCTTCCATTTTAAAATACATAATAATGTATTCATAAACTGCCAAGTATGATGGAAATGACATGCCATGAAAAAGGGCCATGTTAAGTCTACTACTACTTTTCAGTTATCAGAAATGTTCTCCTGATTTCATATAGCAGATTTTCGCTAAATGATGATGATATTGGAAAGCACTAAAAAAACAAACCAAAAAAAAAACCCCTACAGCTATATACGCCAACAGGACCTCATCTCTATTTTAACATCTTCGCACCTCACATACGTATGCAACCATGGCAACGACGATCGCAAACACAAGCGAAGATGACACACAAGCATATTCAGGTTATTAGCTAATTGAATCATTGACTCCCTAGATTTGTTCAAAAGCGCGGATTCGTTCCTAAATGAAACAGCCCTGTGTCAAAGACTATAGAATCAAGAATCGTGAATAATGAGCTAACAGCTGAACTGGTGTCTTTTGCAGATGCATGGTTATAATATAAATTTAGTCTTCATTTCCTCTGAGAAGAAGAGCTGGACTTAGACCAGAAGAAACAGAGAGGAGCAGATCTGATTTATATAACAGAGAGAAGCTAGTCGAACAGCGAAAAGGAGAAAAAACTAAAGTAGTGCATATTTTCTTGTGTATGTATTTGAAAGTTAGGAATTTGATGTCGGTCTCCTTGGTTTATTCTAGGATTTTGTTAATATTTCGGCTGATAGTTTGGTCTGGACTGGTCTGAATGACACTGATGTGGAGGAAGATGGAGATGGGCTGATGGGCACACTGTCCTCTGTGACCTGAGATGATTATTATGTGACAAATGGCTCACAGTCAGGGTCATATCACACAGAAAGCAGCACTGAACATCTAAAGCTGGTCTGCTTTTTACAGGTTCTGGGATCTTCGATGTACTCGATGGACAAAGAAGAGAGAACTGTGCCCTAACTTACATAACTTAACTTTTATTTTGTTCATAGGTCACATGACAATGTCAACATGGCAGATGAAGTACGGATCACGTTCGTACTTAACGTGATTTGACTAGCTTATACTCTTTTGGCACTTGTACTTATTGTAATAAAGTGCTTATTGAGTGTGACATTTCGGACTCAGCCACAGTCTATGAGATGTTATTTCTTGAAACTTAGCTTAAGCCGTGTTAAATGTTGCATCACACATTCAGATCATTTCTTTTCTTCTAATCGGATTATCTGATGCACGAAACAAAGTGTAAAAACAAAACATCACCGAATCATGTGACAGCTATTGCATGCTTCAGCGAATCTGCTGCCTTTTAAGGTATTCCAATGAAATTAGCATAAGCAGAAAGGATATAGCTGTACTATGCTATTTTTTTTTGTCCGTTTCCGACTCATCCGCTAAGAGGAGAGATTTAAATAAAGATCACAGATTCAAAACACAGATACTTCCATCGTTTATACGACGGAGGGAAACTCGCTCAAAAACGATTCTGATTTTGGCATCAGTGGTATCTTTAAATGATCCTATTAGAATTTATTTTTTTATTTCTTTTTTGGTTTTGTTTGTTTTAATAGCAATACCTGGCAACACTGCCTCGCCGGAACTTAAGGTGACAGCCCTAGCACAGGTTTACTGACACTGATCCCACATTGGGTCAGAAACAACTCATCAACGCTGAGATGAGATGAAACACCAGCCACGAGGAAGTCCGTGCTGTATCGTTCAGCTGTTCATTTTAAGGTATTATACTGAATTAGTTAAATGCATTTATTTACTGAATTTGGAATAATAACTGAATTGTTTGTGTTTAAAGAAGCACTGCTTCACTCTGACTTTGGCTTTTACTTCATTTCTCCACTGAAGAAGAGCTGCAAGAAGATACTGTAGAGATCTGATCACCATAAAGAACAAAGAGAAACAAGTGAGTGAGAGATACTGTGTGTGTTTGTGGCGTCAGATGAAACGTGTCCCTTGTAGGTTCATGATAATCCATGAAATCGATTCCTTTTGCATCCCTAAGAAATAATCAAACATTGATTTAATCTAACTAAAATAACTGTTATGCTTTCATCGATATAACCGTTTTATTGTTTTCTGATAAGTCTTTATTGCGATGAGCTCCCAACATTATACAGACTTTAGGTAACTTTTCAGGAACATGTCAACTTATTCTAACCCTGACCCTACCAGTCTGCTAATACTCTACTAACACTCTGATGAGAGTCAGGACACTTACAGTCAATAGAATGTGTTAAAGGGACCATCAAAATAAAGTGAAACCAATAATGAAGTTAAACAGATGCATTTATTCTGGTAAGGGTCCTGTCCTCACTGTGATATAGTCTCATTGTTAAGCAATATTTTTGGCTTAAGTGTGCTTTTTTTTCCAAGTTCCCTGATTTCATGTCATACCCTCATCAAAATGTTAAATAATTTACATTCACGTCACCTCATTTCTAGGGGTTAACTTCATCTTTCAACTAAAATTCCTACATTTAAAACATAAGCGTAGTTCTCTCTCACTTCTATAATGTTCTATTTTTGATGTTTCGTGTTTCTTGATGGAGAGTTTTTTCATGCAGTTTCAATCCTGTTATGATTTTTACAAACGTAAATTTAAACAATTTCATCTTACATTTAATATAAACAATACAAATTAATATCCGAGGCAGTGCAAAATAATTATCACTTAAACTTCATTTTTTTAGTTTAATTTTCCCATACATCTCTCTGTCCCATATCTTATACTATTTTCAATATTTTTTTGTCATTTTTTCCACCTCATAATTAATTTGCACATACACTATATTGAAAAAAAAAAACTATATACACCCCCTTCTAATGAACAGGTTTGACTATTTAAGGTTTGTATTTATGAAAATGACTTGGGGTTTAAGCATATAGTGATTTTCTAGGAAATTGTGTGCTTCTAATATTATAGCACAAACCAAAATAATTTCAATGACAATGGTTACTCTCTAACTTCAAAGAGAGGAGCAGATCTGATTGTCTTAAACAACAGAGAGAAGTGAGTCGCCCAGTGAAGTATCACACACCATGAAGTGTCAGTTAGGAGATGTGCTACAGTACAGCACTGCTCTCTAACGGTCAGAAACAAATACGCATGTCATTAAAACTTCCAACGCCTCCAAAGCAGCTTCACACAAGTGCTAAAACATCACTGCGTCCAGACTATGATAATAATATGTAGTTGTGCAGTCTACCGAATAATTTCCAGTGTTTGCGCATTTTGCACGTGCACGGAAATATTTCGCAATCTCTGCGTAAAAGCGTATTCGACAAACTGGAATATAACTAATTATAAATGTAGGCAATTCCTTTCAAAAACACGGAATTCATTTTTTTATTTACATGCATTTTAATGTGGCAACCCGAAATATCCGCACGTTCCTAGCGGCAGCGTGTGACGTCGTGCGGGCGTGACTTAAGTTGCGGCTCACATCTGTGAAAGTTTGCGACTTTTACGCGATAGAAAATGTCATCGTGTATCTGCTGCCGTAGAGACGGCTTTGAAGAGAAGAGGCGGGCTTTCTCGTGGATTTCTCGTTTGCACGAGTCGACGGTTAAGTGAAGGTCGACGCGTTCGCGGGGTTGTATTCGCTTTGATTAACGGTACGCGGGGCTACATGCTCGCGCTGGCCGAACTTCGGCGCGCCGCTTCGGCTGTGAAGCTCGCCCCACGATGAACTGCGCGAGGTTCCCCGAGTACTCGCTGCTGGACCTCTTCTTCACGCTCTTCGGCGTGTGCACCTTCCTGTTTGACGTGGGCTCGGACCTGTGGGTGGCCAAGGAGCTGTACGTGCTCGGGGAGTTCGCGTGGTTCGGGGTTTTGCTGGGCTTCATGCTCGTCTCGTCGGCCGTCGTGCAGCTCTTCAGCTGGTTTTGGCTGCGGTATGATCGCGATTTGAAGGACTTTGAAACTCAGGCGTCCGACGGGAACCTGGTTCTGTTCAGCGGAACGAAAAGAATTAAATTATTGCTTTTCCTGCATGTGTGTCAGCTGGGCTTCTTGGTCAGGTGAGACTGTGCCGTTATTATGCGTTTTCGACTAGAAGCGGCGAACATCAAAGTACCGCGAGAGCGTTTGACAGCACATGGTTCCAAGGGCTTCTTTATGGTCGCTCTCGCGGTACTTTGATATTATTTACACACGTAACGTTTTTACAAAAAAAAAAGTTTTCACTTGAAAACATTTTATTAATTGTTTATAACCGCATATTAAAACAAATCAAGTTATTAGTTCCAAAACTAAAATATTTTATGAAACTAGAAACAAGATTTTATTTGTCACAGTAAGTTTAAATATTAATGATGGACAATGATTAATCCAAAATAAATATAAAAAAATTATATAATATGTATTTGTATGTACTTTATGTATATAGACACACATACATTATATATATATATATATATATATATATATATATATATATATATATATATATATTAATATTTACATATATATTTTTGTATATGTGTGTAATCAATATAATTTTTGATATAAATGTATGCATGCACGGGTTTCTATATAGACACGATGAAATGCACATGAAGTCAGTATACTTTCTATGGCCTCTATAGAACATAGTATCAGATGGTACAGACATTGCCTGGCTTTTTTTCACATGTGCATGAATGTGATGAGATCCTCAGAGATGTGCAGGTTTTTGAAGCTGCTCACCACTGATGATGAGTGGGGTGTAAATCCGCTACTGCCGCCTCCTGAAGTCCGCAACCAACTCCTTGGTTTTGCTGACATTCAGCGAGAGACTCACTGATCATCAAGGTAGGCGGGTTCATTGTCGTTGGAGATGAAGTCCATCACCGCTGTATCATCCCCAAACCTGATGATAGAAGTGGAGCTCTGAGCCACACATTTCTTAAATCTCAGGATACCCGACCTGTACTCAGGGTGATGGATGTGGTTTGTCCCACCCGCGTAGGCTTGTACCAGTCTGTTCTGAATCGATTCAGTGTGACTATGATATATGTGCATTACCTTTCCTCAGAACTGTGCTTCACAACAAGCTGCTATGAAAATCGCAGATTTTGCCTAATCATGAATGCAGTTGAATTTCAGTTAATTGTGCAGCCCTAAATGCCAATCTCAGTCATATCAGTAGAGCGCATGAACACAGTGCGTTGGAGCGCAAAATACCTGCAGGAAATTCTGGTGTTGTCACATTTTTTAAATTCTGATAGAGACTGTAGCAATGTTTATACATTATACCTGAAGTCTACATTAAGGTCCAGAACCCGTGAGTTTGGAGTCCAGCCTGTGTAGGACTATAGTGTTAAAGGCTAAGCTATAGTCAATAAACATCAGCCTCACATAAGAGAGGGGCATGCGAGATATGAGAGAGCATAGATGGTACCAATAGTAGACCTACTGGGGCGTTGTGCAAACTGGAGTGGATCAATATTGTAATGGATGGAAGAGCAGAGTGTGTTTTTAAGTCTTTTAAAGATCTTCTTATTGAACCATGTGAGCACTTAAACCTGATCGCTGACTGAGCAAAGGATTAAAGATGGATGTAAATAAGCCAGTCATCTGCTCAGCGCATGATCTCAATAATTGACTGTGAATGCCTCCTGGGTTGGCGTATTTCCTGAGGTTTGCATGCTTCGGAGCATTACAAACATCCCCTTATTTAAACTGAGCTGATGTGTAGGATGTCTGGGAGACCAGCTTGACTTTCGTAAACCAGATATAAGCAGATAGCTTAAACCAGTGAAATGGTAAAGGCTGGTTTTAGCCAGCTTTTTTTTTCAGTGTGGCTTGAAGGCAGATCTTTAAAAAACCTTTGTTTTACTATTGTAAAGACACTGCAGTACCCTACTGTATATATTTGTTTGGTTGAAACTGTTGTGAATGTTCATGTTTAGATCACATCTTCTGTGTTTTTTTTTCATAGGCACGTATCAGCTATCTGGCAGGGTTTTCGTGTGTGGTGGCGTAAAGGCTGTGGCTCGGAGTATGCCGTTTATCTGACCCATGACCTCAGCATGCTGCGACTCATTGAGACGTTCTGTGAGAGCGCACCGCAGCTCACCCTCATGATATACATCATGCTGCGCAGCAATCACGCAAGACTGGTCCAGTGTGAGTAACCACTCCGCTCCTGCACACTATAAAACATATGACATCCAATCAGCTCCACAGATGACCGTTCACGAGATTCAACCGTTGTTCGTTGGTTAATATCATAATTTACTCTGAAACTATTGTAAGCAAAACTTCCTCCAGTTTATGCCCAATTTCCTCTTGACTGTTTGTGGTAAAAGCATTTCCTCTTAGTTGTTTTCCAGTCTGATCTGAGAACACTGACTCGTGTGATAAGCTGTGTCTGATTATCTGATCCACTCTGACAGCTTTAAGAGTATACATCGCAATTCAAATACCGGACCTATCTAGCTGTAAATGAAGAGTGGAGGAGCAAGATGTCAGTGACCGGTTCAAATTATGTTTGAATTTAAAAGGCACAGTTTCAGTAAGGGGGAAGGGGGTTTCAAAGCATAGTAAAATCTGATTTGAAAAATGTGAAAAAAAAATTGAAATATGACACTGGTATTTCTGCTCTTTAGATGTGAGTGTGGGCGCCTCCACTACCTCTATAGCCTGGATGGTGGTGGATTATCATCGGTCGCTTCGTTCGTTTCTGCCCGATAAGGACAAGCAAGGTTGGTTATCATCTGTGGTGTATTTTTTCTGGAACCTCTTTCTGATTGGTCCACGTGTGGCTTCGATTGCCCTCTTTGCCTCCGTGTTGCCCTGCTTCATCGCTGCTCACTTCCTGCTCCTGTGGCACGTCTTCGTGATATGGGCCTGGAGGCAGGGCACGGACTTCATGGACAGCCCAGCGGGGGAACGGCTCTACCGGGCCACCGTAGGGCTCATCTGGTACTTCAGCTGGTTTAACGTGGCTGAAGGAGACACCAGAGACAGGAGTCTGATCTACCACGTGTTTATAATCACAGACACCGGCATCCTGTTGAGCACATGGTGGCTGTACCGCGATGCAGAGATGACTCAGTCGTATGCCTTCAGTCTGATAATCTCCATCCCGCTTTGTTATGTCTTGGGACTGTTGATAAAAGTTCTGTATTATTGCTGTTTTCACCCCAAACTGTGGCGGAGGCCAGGTTTGGGAAAAGCTTCATTTGATGTAACGGATGGAGTGGAGCTGCCTGTAGATGTTCAGACTGATGGTGCTTCTCTTCAGATCTTTAACAAGAGGATGGGCCAACATGCTGCCAACTTCTACACAACAAACACTTTATCTGCAGTTAAAACAACTCATCTATCAGTACTGTAAAAGTCAATGGTATTTAGCTTGTTAGATTGTTACAGATATGCTGTTATTTGTAAATTCTTTTAGTGTTGTTAGAAATAATGTTACCGTTAATTAATACTATAAAATATACATATATATATATATATATATATATATATATATATATATATATATATATATATATATTTTTTTTTTTTTTTTTCTCTCTTTTGCTCATCGTGCCTTTACACATCTGTATGACTTTTCTGTTACATCTATATAAAACAGAAGATGATGTTGGTTGGCCTTGCAGAAGAACAACTTCTTTCTACAATGTCTTACTGTTACCGGCTTTCTTTAAAATATTGTTTCTGTCCTACAGAGGAGATAAGTTCATAGAGGTTGAATTTCTACAACATGAAGGTTAGTGAAAGATGACACTAGATTGAAATTGTTGGGTAAACTATCCTTTAGTTCATTATTTATCCCATTAGGATTTATTTAAAATTCTAAAGTATTGGATTTTCCAATTGTTTGTGTCAGATTAACATTTGTACGTTTTATGCATTTATGCAAAAAGAAGTACATTGTCTGGTCAAGTACGGACAGGTTACAAAAGCAGCTGATGGTGAGGAGAAGTTGGTCTCAGGTTACTGTGCTGTGGGGGTGTTTTCCATACAGTTATTTGTAGCGACCTGCCACGATATCAAACCTGACCGATTTTTCTAAATTGAACAAAGGTAGACTGTCTTTAGAAAATGTCATTTTCACTTAATCCTGCATGTAAGGCAGTGTTTGTAAGCTCAGAGCTGCTTTGTCTACGAGAAACCTCAAGTCCTCCTGCTGGCAGAGAATGAATTTGCATTTTTTTTTTTTTATAATTCCTTCTGATTTTGCTTATCGAAAAAAAAGAAGCTACTAGAAGAATTTAGCTGTTATTATTAATTGTATTGGGATGTCTGCCAGACGTTGAGTTGGGGACACAAAAGCATGCATGCGCAGTAACGTTTGTTTCTGAAACCGTCATACATTTTAGCAATTTATATTCATTTTTGACTGAAATTATTTATCAAACAAAGGTATGTTGGTATTTAACTTATTTACTTGTAAAAGGTTGAATCTAAAAGCACACAAACAGCCTACAATGCTATATTATCGATGGTGTATTGTACATTGTAGTCTAGACTGAACTGAAAGAGACTGAATGAAGTTCATGCCTATGGTAAACACCTTCTAATCTTCATTACATTAAATGACTGGCTTGTCCACACAAAGGTTCGGGGGTTTTTTAGGAGTTCATGTAGTATCGTAACCTTACCTAATATTGAATGTTCCCTAAGTTATGTATTTACTGTTTGAGCCTCTATAGTTTCACTTTGATGCCATTTACATGGAAATGCCTGCCATAACCTGCCTGGACTTATTGGTTAGTTCTTTCAAACTCGTGTCTTGTCATGCTATGTAGATGCAGACTAATAGGTCACAGGTTATATGATGTTGTATCACTGTTCTGTTTTGAGAGGTCTCAACTGAACGTTTGGTTGATGTATTAAACTCAACCAGACTATTCAGTGTCTTGTATTGTGCTTCCCTCCTTGTTTGTGCTCTTTGTTGTTTCCAAGTAACTATTGCCATGTGCTGCCTATTGGGTTACTGGACATCAGATTTTATTTACAAGCTTGATGAGAAGCACAGCTGAGAATGTGTTTTTCTAGCAACCGTAGGCACAAGCATCTCTAAATAATAATTCAAATGATGTCTGGCGTTTCTGGTATTTCCTTTAGATCTTTAGAGCATTCAATATGTGCCTGAGGCAACCATCACTTTATATTAATGTACGGCTGATAAATTTAAGTATTGAACTTTGGTTGGGTTAGGAGCAATTTTCCCAGGACACACCTTTGCCAGGATTCGTGTATTGTTTTGTTTCAAGGTACCTCGAAAGCGTTTTGAAAACATAAGGAACCGATAAAAAATTTTATTCCAATTTTATTGCTGAAGTTAAGTTATAAGAGTCGTCAAAGCATATAATAAACACTGGGTTTGTTTATATGTTTCGTTACAGCGCATCCTCAGATCTGCACGCGCTGTTTCGAGACATTTAAATATTAACGGTCATTTCGTTTTACTGACTGGCTAACAGTCGTTTATTGATCTCTTTATTTGAATGACCAAAAAAGAGAAGCACATCATTAAGTGGTAAGCAATTGAATGTAATCTTAAAGTAAATGTTATTCACTTTTAATGTATATAAAATAAAATTTACATTTTTAAACCCCAATATTTTGTTGAAGCCGTTGTTATTTGGTGCTTAAGAAACGTCTCTGGGTTATGTGGTATTGTGGTTCTTGCATTAATGGATAATTCAATCTTGCTCATTATGGAGGCTGAAATGTACTCTGATTATCTTTATTGATTAAACTATAGTTTAAAACAAGACACGGTTTGAAGTACTGATTATCGAGGTCCATATCCGTCTGTCTCTCGGGCTGTACTCTTCGAGATGCGAGGGTTCTGGATGATTTGGCTACCGACCTACAACAGTGTATTGGAGTAAAGAGGTTCAGAGAACGTTCTGGGAACCTTCTAGGAACTTATATAGAACGTTCCCTTTTGGTTAGCCAGGAAAGTTTTCTTGACATAAATAGAATGTTCCCTGTAGTTACTGAGAGAATAAAGTTTATAGAAAAGGTCATTTTCACTTCATTCTGCATGTAAGGCAGTGTTTGTAAGCTCAGAGCTGCTTTGTCTACGACGAACCCTTTATTTCCTGTGCTTAAAAATCCATCTATAATCTGTTTTTTTTTTTTTTTTTATCCGATTTAGCTCGTAAACGTATTTTGCTTGTTATCAAAAAACAATCTACTCTAGAAGGACTTAGCTGATGTTATCGATTCTGTTGGGATGTCTACCGGAAGTTAAGTTAGGGACACAAAAGCGTTTGTTTACATTGTTGAAACCGTCATACATTTCAGCAATTTATTTTCATTTCTGGCTGAAAATTACTGTCTACGCTTAGGCTTTCTTTCTGTTGTTTAACATTGGATTTTAGATTTATAAATGAGCAAAAATGTGGCCTTTCCCTGATCTCCATTATAGATCAGTGGGTATTCCTACTATGCAGCAATAGGTGTGTTCAACTTGAAACGTTTCAAGTCAAACACATAATGCCCGAAAGTCAGATCACATGTCTAAATGACATCACTCCCTACATTCTTCTGACAAATGACTAATCATTAAAAGACGTGAGTTGGGAGGAGTTATGAGTGAGTCTAAAGTTTACTTTCTCTTTCAGATCTTTTTGACAGTATATACGTATTCATGGCAAAAGGTGCTTTTTGTCGTTTTATTATCTTGCTGTAAGGTTTCTCTCACTGGGAGTCATGGAGGAGAGATTCCCTTTCCATTACTCTTTATTGGAATACCTGTTTACTTTATTGGGACTTTTATTGTTCCTGTTGGATATAGCACTGGACATTTGGACTGTTGTGTCTTTTTATCAGGACGGGGCATATGTGTACATGGCAGTGATGATCTTTCTGCTGCTGGGTTCTTCAGTGTTGTTACAGGTCTTCAGCTGGCTCTGGTACTCTGATTCTCTGGATAGGATCGAGACTAACGTGGAGAAATTTGCAAACAAGCATTTATTGATCAACCCAATACACTTCCTGCAGCTCGGAGTCTACCTCAGGTCTGTATATGATTTGCTTCTCTGTTTTCCTTAAACACTCTTGTGACAAAATACACTAAATATATGGTTTGTTGATTGTCAGTAAAACTGTCAAAGTCTACACAACTTCTAAGCATTCTTTCATAATGTAACCTATTAGAAGTAGAAATAAAATGTGACATAAAAGACAGTTAAATTTATGTGTAACACGAAATTAATTGAAATTTGCATGTAACATATATCCATGGTGAAAAGAAATCTGCACATTTTGTCCAGTGTGGCTCACACATTGGCAAAAGCTAACACAATAACTAGGTTTCAAAGCATGAATTAAGTTCGGTCATCTTGCAGACATGCAATAAGTGTTCTGATGTTACAGCAAACAGTTGTGACGTACGCTTCCCTGTTAAAAATAAATAAATAGTAGGAAGCCCAATAGAAATTCTAATGGTTTCCATTGAAATGCCTTTATGAACCATACGTTTTTTCCAGTAAAGCCATTACAAAATTCCTTTTTGTAGTGTGTTTTGGGCACTTTTCCAATAGGATTTAATGTCTCATGAATAGAATCCATCACATACCAGTAGACACCATTAAAACCAATGCAATGAGGGTTAGTAAATGATGGTGGAACTTTCATTGTTTGGTGAACGACAGTGCCTTGCAAAAGTTTTCATACCCCTGCATTTTGTTATGTTAATATATTTTCAATTAGAGATCCTGTGGCAAATTCAGTTGAATGGGTCTGACTTGAAAAGGCACACACATCTTAATAAAAGGTCTCTCGCAATACTTTTGCAAGGCACTTTATATTCCTAGAATATCAACATTAAAAAATAAATTAAATACAGCTATTTTTCTAATCCCTAGTGTGAACAACTAACAAACTCAGCAGATGTAATTGAGAACTGGTATATGAACAGAAATCTAATGGTTTATGGGTCTAAATAAACCATAGACGCATTGTTATTGAATTTTTTTTGAAGTATTCATTGTCACCTTCATTGTTCACAGGTATGCTGGGGTGATAGAGATTTCCACAACACATTTTCTTCGGCACACTAACAGTTTCACAGAGGGTGTAGCTGTGTACCTGAACTATGATCTTCTGATGCTTCGACTGTTTGAGACATTTTCTGAAAACGCCCCACAACTCACACTCATGATGTCTATAATCCTACAGAGAGGAGAGCTGGAGATTATTACAGGTCAGTCTCAGATCCACAGCACCACTTAAAGCTATAAATAACCCATAATGTAAAATTCTGTCATCAATGAACTATTTGGGAGTCTTTGGTTTATTCACTCCAAACATTGAACACCGCTGTAATGCTCAGAATCTCTAGTGATGAATAAATAGCTCAGAAAGGAGAAAAAGCTTTTCAGAACTTGAAGCAATTGCTTCAAAAAAATGGTTCACTTTTTTTGAAGCAGCTGAAAGCACATAAAAGGTCTGCTAAAACATGCAACTTTTTAACTGGTTTCAAATGTTCAGAGCAATTACATGGATTAAAAAAATTATACAATACCATATATTATAATCCTATAATACCATATAAATTTATAATAAATGTATTGTATGCAAAGTTCTGTCATGAAACTCTAGATGGATAAACATTCCAACAGTTGTCATGACAAAAATTAATTTGTAGAGCTTGTTCTGTTTGTTTTATAGATAGCTCGGTTAATCAGAACAATAAAACTAACTCCTTTTTAGTGTAAAAAATCAAACTGATCTGAGAACACTTGTTAAGAAACATCTCAAAAGAGTTATTACATTTACATTTTAATCATTTAGGGGACACTTTTATAAGTGACTTAAAAATGAAGACAATAGAACCAATCAAAACAAAACAAAAGAGCAACAACATGCAAGTATATAGAATAGAAATAAGAAATCTAGTGTGAGTTTTTCTACAGAAAACTAGCAGTTAGAGAATGTATATATACTTTTTAGAGAATTTAAAAAATATTAAAAAGACGACAGGTAGATAAAATCAAATTAGAATAAATAGTACTAGAGTTAGAGGGTCAAATAAAGATGGAAGAGATGTTGAAGATGAAAAGAAGGAATGGGCAGGTCATTCCACCAGGTGAGAACATTTAATGAAGAAGTCTGTGAAAGTGATTTTGTGTTTTTTTGGGATGGCACAATAATCTGTCCTTTATTTGCAAAATGCAAACTTCATGAAGGCACATATGTCTGAAGTAACAAATTAAGGTAAAGGGGTGCCAAGTCAGAGGACATTTGGAGGCAGACGTTACAGTGCAGCAGCACTTTGCATTAATTGCAGAGGTTTGATGGAATTGACTAGAAGACCTGCCTAGAGAGTCTGGACAAACCAAGACTTTGAACAAGGAGTTGTGAAGCATGTTCTGAAAGAAAAGGCCTGTTTTCCTAATACTGCAGAACTGGGCAGTTTTAGCAATGCGGTCTGCGAAACAATCAACAATCACAACTCCAAGGTTTCTGACTATTTGTGACTATTTCCTTAGTTACGATTGATGTGCCTAACTGGAAGGTAAAATTGTGATGAAACCACAAACAATTCTATTAGACAAGCAGAGATGCGAGCAGCTATTTTTGGATCATGGATCAGGATGAAATGAGAGGTAGAGCCATGTTTTTAAATGACAGAACCTAGAGATGGCATGTAGAAAGAGAAGAGGTCCAGAAACTGAGCCGTGAGGGACCCCAGTAGTTAGATGTTGTGCCTTGGATACCTCACCTCTCCAAGAGACCTTGAATGATCTATCTATGAGAGCATCTCGGGAACCACTGGAGTGTGGTTCCTGAGATGCCCTTTGCCAATAGGGTTGATCTTATCTAAGTAACAAAGACTTGCCAGTTGAGAGCAAGGCAGTAAACAATTCAATTTCAAGTGAATCAAAGGTTTTGAAAGCACTTGTTGTGCTTATTCTGAAAAGCAGCACTATTTCAACGTGATATTGTTTAATGCAATGTTTTTGTTATAGGTTTAAAAATCCTCACATCAGCTGCTGCGATTGCCAGTAGTGTTGCTATGTACCACCGCGGCATGCGTGCCTTTCTTCCCGAAAAACGCAAGATGAGTTGGATCTCCACAGGGATTTATTTCCTGTGGAACTTGTTGGTGATTATTCCCCGTGTATCTGCTCTGGCGCTCTTCTGCAGTGTGTTGCCATGCTACATCATAGCTCACTTCCTGTCTTGGTGGATGCTTCTGTTTTTAGCGGCCTGGAGCCAGAAAACAAATTACATGGAACATTCTGGTTGGGAATGGCTCTTCAGAGCTGCTGTTGGACTCATCTGGTACTTCTGCTGGTTTAACATATCAACAGGAAGCATAAAATCAAAGACAATTCTGTATTATAGTTTGATGGCTTTGGACACAGTGATGCTGCTGGGCTTCTGGTGCTGGAAGGTGTTTGAGTATGCAGGATGCTGGAGCTCTTTAAGTCCTTACGTGGTGATCCCGACACTACTGGGTTTGTATGTCATTGGAATACTAGTGAAAATTATATACTACAGATGGTTTCATCCAAACTGTGATGAAAAGAAAATCTCTGAACCCACTGAAAGGCAGTCTACATTTGCGCCAGCATGTTATAACATTGAGACGGACGCAAACCAAAGGCCTTTCCTTTGTGCTATAGCTGCAGCTCCTGCTCCTGCTCCTGCTCCTGCTGAACCGCTCACTGGAGTTCCTAGTAGACATAGGAAAATGGCTGCTAATTTCTACTCTTAGTTCTTGGATATACTTTTAAAAGACTCTCACCCATGTATCCCCTGTGATTTTATCATAATATATTAAAATTAATGTTTTATTTTTAAAAAAGGTATTTATAATCTGTTTTTCTACACAGAATACATCCTTTTTGTACAATGTTTTGAATAAAATAACATTTTAGATTGTGAACGTAATATATTTTATTTTCTATAAAAAGAAAACATTTTAACATCTCTTTAAATATTGATCTAGTTTCTGTTGTGTAAATGAACACGTTACCATTCTTTGTCCCATTCCTTAAAAACGTGTTTTTAGCTTTTGAAATGTTTAAGAGATTAAGATGTAAATTAACGGATTCTGACTATCAGATAACAGTAATAAAATAAATAATTAAATAAAAGAACAATAAGCACAACAGAGGTAAAATGAAGCCCTGCTGCCGGAGAACTCCCGTATCTTCCTGCAGACTTCAGATTCATCCCTGCTTCCAAACACCCGTCCGTAATTAAGTGGCCCTGAACACCTTGATTAGCTGCTTCAGGTTTGTTTAATTCTGTTTAGAACTGATGTCTGCAGTATGGTAGCTCTCTAAGAGCAGACACTTGTTAAGCATATTACGACAAAACTCATTTTTTTGCTCAAACCGGTTAGATGTTATACTCAAACGTTTCTATCGTCGAAATGTCTTTTGACCAGTAGGCGGCATTGTGCCAAAACTACTCAGGTCATGTTTGTTCTAAAAAGTTTGGACATAATCCTTTAAAGCTCATGTCCATTTTTTATAACAAACCTCTATGCTGATAATCAATCAATCAATCAATCAATCATTTTTATTTATATAGCGCTTTTAACAACACAGGTTGCATCAAAGCACTGTACAGTATAATGACAGGGATGTATAATGACAGGGATGTATAATGTGAAAGTGACCAATTTCTTATTAAATGCAGAGACGGTCTCTGTAGTCAATTCAACGATAGTCACTAGAAGTTAAGTGTCCCCAACCAAGCAAGCCAGAGGCGACAGCGGCAAGGAAACAAAACCCCATGCATACAGAATGGAGAAAAAAAACCTTGGGAGAAACCAGACTCAGTTGGGGTCAGTTCTCCTCTGACCGGACGCCCAGCACTTAACTTCCAGTTCAATTTTAAACGCTGCTGTGTCAGGTAGTGTAAATGACTTAGTGTGTGTGTGTGTGTGTGTGTGTGTGTGTGTGTGCATCAGGATCTGGTGATCTGTCGACGGGCGCATCTAGGTGTTCTGGTCTCTGATGAACATAATCTCTGGGTGCTGATCCACCATCTAGTCTGGATACAAACTGTGAAAACAGATTGAGAAAGAAACAGGACTAATATTAGCGTAGATGCCATTCTTTTTACGATGTCACAAGTACATCGTATTGTAGGAGTAGTGTTCCCGGTTCCAGCAAATCTAAGTAATGCAGCCTAAAAATCCTTTAACGGATTTGAATAATAAAAGGTGTGTTGGTGTGTTATGTGTAGGCTAAGTTAAAAGATGTGTCATTTTAATCTAGATTTAAACTGGCAGAGTGTGTCTGCTTCCCGAACACAGTTAGGGAGATTGTTCCAGAGTTTAGGTGCTAGATAGGAAAATGATCTGCCGCCCGCAGTTGATTTTGATATTCTAGGTATTATCAAATGGCCAGAGTTTTGAGAACGCAGCGGACGTGCAGGACTATAATGTGATAAGAGCTCGCTCAAGTATTGAGGAGCTAAACCATTCAGGGCTTTATAGGTAATTAATAAGATTTTAAAATCTATTCGATGTTTGATAGGAGCCAGTGCAGTGTTGACAGAACCGGGCTAATATGATCATACTTCCTAGTTCTAGTAAGGACTCTGGCTGCTGCGTTTTGGACTAGCTGAAGTTTGTTTATTAAGCGTGCAGAACAACCACCCAATAAAGCATTGCAATAATCTAACCTTGAGGTCATAAACGCATGAATTAATATCTCTGCATTAGAGGTTGAAAGCATAGGTCGTAATTTAGATATATTTTTAAGATGGAAAACGCAGTTTTACAGATGCTAGAAACATGATTTTCAAAGGAAAGATTGCGGTCAAACAGCACACCTAGGTTCCTAACTGATGATGAAGAATTAACAGAGCAGCCATCAAGTGATAGGCTGTGTTCTAGATTATTATATGTGGGGTTTTTAGGTCCAATTATTAGCACCTCTGTTTTTTCAGAATTTAACATTAAGAAGTTACTCATCATCCAGCTTTTATATCGACTATGCATTCTGTTAGATTCTCAATTTGGTGTGTATCACCAGGCTGCGCTGAAATATAGAGCTGAGTATCATCAGCATAGCAGTGAAAGCTAACACCATGACTCCTGATAATATCTCCCAGAGGTAACATGTACAGGTTGAAAAGTAACGGTCCTAGTACTGAGCCTTGAGGAACTCCATATTTCACTTTTGAGCGATATGATACTTCCTCATTTAATGCCACAAACTGATAGCGGTCAGATAGATATGATGTAAGCCAAGCTAAGGCGCTTCCTCTAATGCCAACATAGTTTTCTAGTCTATCCAAGAGAATGTTGTGATCGATAGTATCGAATGCTGCGCTAAGATCTAATAGCACTAATAACGAGATAAAACCACGATCAGATGATAGAAGCAGGTCATTAGTAACTCTAATGAGAGCAGTCTCAGTACTATAGTACGGTCTAAAACCTGATTGGAAATCCTCACAGACACCATTTTTTCTAAAAAGGAATACAGTTGTGAGGATACTACCTTTCTAGTATCTTTGACAGAAAAGGAGATTAGAGATTGGTCTGTAATTTACTAAGTCTTTGGGATCAAGATGTGGTTTCTTAATAAGAGGTTTAACTACAGCCAGTTTAAAGGTTTTGGGAACATAACCTAATGACAATGATGAATTAATAATGTTCAAAATAGGATCTATGACTTCTGGAAGCAGATCTTTTAATAGTTTAGATGGAATAGGGTCTAACATACATGTTGCTGGTTTAGATGATTTAACAAGTTTGTACAAGTCTTCTTCTCCTATAATAGAGAAAGAGTGTAATTTTTCCTTAGGGGTTCTAAAGCTCACTATCTGATGTGAAACTGTAGTTGTGGCTGCATTGTTACAATTTTATCTCTGATGGTATCAATCTTAGAAGTAAAGAAATTCATGAACTCATTGCAGCTATACTCTTGGGGCATATTAGCACCTGCTGAGGCTTTATTTTTGTTAATTTAGTCACTGTACTGAATAAATACCGGGGTTGTGTTTGTTTTCTTCTAAAAGGGATGAAAAATAATCAGATCTTGCTATTTTTAATGCTTTTCTGTATGACAGCATACTCTCCCGCCAGGCAATACGAAATACTTCTAATTTGTTTTTCTCCACCTGCGCTCCATTTTCCGGGCTGCTCTCTTTAGGGTGCGTGTGATGTCATTATACCATGGAGTCAGATTGTTTTCTTTTATCTTTTTAAGTGCAAAGGAGCAACTGTATCTAAAGTGCTAGAAAAAGAGAGTGCATAGTTTCTGTTACATCATCAAGTTTTTGCATCGTATTGGATGAACTAAGGAATTGAGATAAGTCAGGAAGGTTATTTAGAAAGCTTTCTTTTGTGGTGGAAGTGATGGTTCTACCATACTTGTAATAAGGTGCAGAGTTTACAGGTTTAACTATACAGAGTTAGTCACTAGATCACTAGATAGTGATCTGAAATGTCATCACTTTGCTGCAGTACTTCAACCATTTTAACATCTATTCCATGTGACAGTATTAGATCTAGAGTATGATTTTGACAATGAGTAGGTCCAGAGACGTGTTGTCTAACCCCAATGGAGTTTAAAATGTCTAAGAAAGCTGATCCTAATGAGTCTTTTTCATTATCAACATGGATATTAAAATCGCCAACAATTAAGACTTTATCTGCGGCCAGTACTAACTCAGTTAGAAAATCAGCAAATTCTTTAATGAAATCTGTGCTGTGCCCTGGTGGCCTGTATACAGTAGCCAGTACAAACATGACAGAAGATTTATCACTAGCACATGATTCTGTAGATAATGTTATATGCAGCACCAAAACTTCAAATGAGTTATACTTAAAGCCTGCCCTTTGAGAAGTACTAAGAATATTGTTATAAATTGTAGCAACACCTCCCCCTCTACCTTTTAAGCGTGGCTCATTTTTATAGAAATAATTTTTGGGGTAGATTCATTTAGAGTAATATAATCATCTGGTTTTAGCCAGGTTTCTGTCAAACAAAGCAAATCTAGCTTCTGATCATTGATCAAATCATATACATAAAGTGCTTTTGTGGAAAGTGATAATGCACTTTATGAAAACTGCTTGGTATATCAAAAAGTTTTGATGAAAGTTTGGTGAAAACTGGACAGTCTGGGATGAGTGCGAGGAAAAAATTCTTCAGAAAATTGAAAATGACCAAAAAAACTTGACCTGTAGAAATGAATAGAGATTCCAAATTTGCTATGGTTACTAGTTAGACTGGCTTCTATTAAGATTCATAACTTTTCCTCAGGTGGTTCTATGAGATGTCGTAGACTTCAGAGCAAAAGAAAAAGAAAACTAACAGATACAATAAGTGCTTTGCCCCTAATAAGAGAACAAAGAAATACTGATTAGAAAGATAGTCTTCTCAACTATGATTATTTACTCAATAAAAAGTTAATTTGAAGAATATTGCTAACCACGCAGTTTCAGTTCCTATTAATGGAAGTAAGAATATTTTGCAGAAAGAAGTAGTTCACTTAAATGGACCTTTAATATCTCAGTGTGTTCAACTGTAACACATCAGTTAATTTAATCATGGTGTGTGTGTGGGTGGTTTGATTTATATATCCTGGGGACCTTAACCTGAATACACACAGGCTCATGGGGACGCTGTCATGGTGGGGACCTAAATTGAGCCGTGGTTGTTGGAATTAAACATAAAAACATTAGGTAACAACGTTTTTGGTTTTAAGTTAAATTTACAGTTAAATACCGTAATTTCATTAACTGATATAATATTAATATACCAACCTATTAAAAGTACTGAAATCTGTTTTGTACCTTTGAAACACAAAAACTAAACATCATGGCCATTAAACTGAAATATGCAATAAACATTAATTTAACAATATTACATAATAAACATAACTGATACAAAAAGAAAAGACATTTTTCAATGAAAAAACACAAAATTCCTTACATTCAAATTCCTGTAACTTTACCAGTAACCATTTTGACAGGTTTTTACCGTAGTATTTTTATAAGACAGTTGTATGTGTGTGTGTGTGTGTGTGTGTGTGTGTGTGTGTGTGTGTGTGTGTGTGGATTCACAGTGTTTATCTTTAAAATACAAGAGCTGCATTGCTTTTGTTCATATCAAATAGGATCAAGAGTCATTTAAGAATCTGTTGGGATGACAATAAATTGAAAACCTTCCTACAATATTTGATTCATAAATGTGTAGTTCACCCAAAAATTATTATTCTGTTCTTTACTCGTATATCTTTTCAGACCTTTATTACTGACTTTCTTCAGTTTCAAATAAATGAAGATATTTTGAGAAATGTCTCAGAAAACCAGCTTCTCTGTTTCACAGAGGAAAGAAAGTCGCACAAGGTAAATAAATAATAACGCACGTTTAATTTCTGGATGAATTATTACTTTAAAGCATTGGTCTCAAAGTCCTGGAGGGACACAGTTTTTCTTCAACCCTAACCAAACACACCTGATCCAGCTAACCGAGCTCTTCGGGATCACCAGAAACCTCCAAGCAGGTGTGATTAGGAGCTGGCTGGAGATGAACTCTGCTGAGCTGTGCTCCTCCAGGAACTGAGTTTAAGACCAGTGCTTTTAGGGGTTTAAGTTTGATTCCATTAGGATTGATTTTCTTAATAGTTAATATATTGATAGATGGCATAGACTACACTAAAACTCAATTACTTGCCTCATCTGTAAATGCCTGCAGACAAGATTCAATCTAATTGTATGTTAATCAGCTTATGAAGTTCGCTTATTTGTCTTTCATGTGAGCGGTGTCTCTTATGAAATTCTTGTAATTTAATTTTTCATTCGGGTTGAACTGAACGACACAGCGAATGAAGTGCTTTGCACACTTCCTATTTATTTTTCATTAAAATTTCTCATTTATTGCCAGGACAAATGTTTGAGGTATCTTTATTACCCGATAGTCAGTATTTCCTACTGTAAGTTCCTGTATGTAATTTTTGTGGCTGTAGTTTCATTTTGATGTAATGTGAATAGAAATGTCTTGCATCACGAGTTGAGACGCATTTTAAAGAGCCAACCCATATCTAATGCTTATAGAATGCTAATGCGTCATGGGTTATGATATTACATCAGTTCTGTTCAGGAATTTTTTTCTGACAGGTCTCCTGCAATACTTCCTGTTACTTGACAGCTGACTAAGCTCATCTGATAGGAAGCACAGCTGGGGGTGTTTTTTTCCAGCTACTATATAACTTCTGTTATTTTTTTAGTTCTCTATTGCATAACAGCATTTAGTGCCTTTTTATGTAGTTCTAGGCAACCATCAGTACCTTACTACTATTTTTCATACAATAAGTTATGAATTTTAACAAGTCTCTCTCTCACTCTAATATAATATATATCTAATATCTCAGCAACCCTGAGAATCACTCACAGTCCTGGACTTTACATTAAGCTCTGTGAGTGAACATTGGACACTTCCCACTGTAAACCAATCCGTGTGATTTTGGTCACATGTGATATCCCTCACTACAGTTTGACACATGATAGATCATTCAAAGAAGTGACATGGGAGGGGTTTATGAGAGGTAGTTTATTTTCTGTTTCAGACTTTTAAAACTATATATATCTCTCTCTGTGTAGAATATTACATGCTGTAAGGTTTCTCACACTGGACTGAATCATGGTGAAGAATCAGGAGAGCTTTCCTTTTGGTTTTTTATTGAAATACCTGTTTACTTTATTGGGACTGTCATTGTTCCTGTTGGATATAGCACTGGACATTTGGACTGTTGTGTCTTTTTATCAGGACGGGGCATATGTGTACATGGCAGTGATGATCTTTCTGCTGCTGGGTTCTTCAGTGTTGTTACAGGTCTTCAGCTGGCTCTGGTACTCTGATTCTCTGGATAGGATCGAGACTAACGTGGAGAAGTTTGCAAACCAGCATTCATTGATCAAACCAATACACTTCCTGCAGCTCGGAGTCTACCTCAGGTCTGTATATGATTTGCTTCTCAGTTTTAGGATACTTTTAAAAAGAGTGTATGTATTTTTAAACCCATAAGACTTCAAAATGGCATTGGTTTTCAAAACAATGCAGATGATGCTTTTTTTAATGATAGGTTTGGCTTGTTTTTTAACTTATCCAATTCAGTCGTTCACATCATAAAGTTGTAAAGTTGTTTTGCATTAAGTATTAAGTAAATGCACAAATGTGTTCACAGGTATGCCGGTGTGATAGAGACTTCCACAATGGATTTTCTTTATCGCGTTAACAATTTCAGAAATGATGTGCAGCGTGACATCAGAGATGATGTGAAGCTGAAACATGATCTTCTGATGCTTCGTCTATTTGAGGCGTTTTCTGAAAGCGCCCCACAACTCACACTCATGATGTCTATAATCCTACAGAGAGGAGAGCTGGAGCTTATTACAGGTCAGTCTCAGATCCAGTGCACTTTCTGACTTTTAGACCATAAAGTTACTTTTTTTTTTAATATTCCACTTCTGACATTCTACTGACTATAAATAACTTTGTATCTACATGTCAACTAATTCCCATTAATTTGCAACTACATGTCTACTAACTCTCAGAGTAGACCGTTAGTTAATAGAATCATTTGACATATACTTGGAAAGCTTCTAAAATGTTTCTTGTATGTTGTGGACCCTTCAAAATAAAGTGTTAGAAGATGTCCACAAATACTCTAATGAATGCTAGTTGACGTATTGCAAAGTTACTTACTGTTAGTCCACTTAAAGACATTCTGCTATCAAAATAAAGTGTTAGCGGTCATAATTCTTATGCATTCATAGTTCTCCATCATGTGACTGCATGGTCACAAATTAGAATCCGTAGAGCTTGAATACAGACCAGTCAAGTTTTCATTCGTTTCAAGCCACATTTTCTTTCAAAACATCTCTCAAAGTGAGAAAAATAAAGATTTTTGCAAGTTTTGAGCACTTCATATGCATAACATCAATGCAGTATTTCAATCAGAAAAAACTGCAGGTGACTTAATGTATTAAGACCACAGGTGCCCTTGTAGTGTACTTATTAAAACTTTAACGTCAGTGGAGCTCGTTTTTTTTGGTGCGTGCTCATTCATTGCACAGACTTTGCACTGAGAGACACGTGTATGTTGCTTGACACTGGCTGTGTTTTACTTTAGATATGCTTTCTTTTATACCGCTTGGGATGCAGAACTATTAGACGCACGAAACCCACGCACTGACAGACTTTCACGTGCGCTTTGTATTTGTTTGTCCCGAAGCCTGCTTATATAATAAAGTAAATTTTGCACAAAATATTAATTTTATTTACAATTTATTTGAAAATGTAGCCATGTGCAGTAATAATGAAAACTAAATAACCAATATTCACACCTAAAGATGGAAGTCCTGACACGCAGACATTTCAACTATAAACAAAAAGCATAGAAACTCGAATGTTGTTTAAGATGTAATGTTGTAAAGATGAATTTGCACCGCAGAAGAATTAAATGGGGAAGAAATGTAGATCAAGAATTGCTTTGGAATCGGATCGTGACTCCCAGAATCGGAATCAAGTCGGATCTTGAAGTGCCTGAAGATTTCCATCCCTTGTACTTATGCACAATTCTATGCTATTTTTAGTCTGATTTGTGTACTTGCTTATGATTTGGTTTTCGTACCTCAATCACATATTCATGGGATATTCTTTAATGTTTTTTGCTGCAGGGTTAAAAATTCTCACGGCAGCTGCTGCAATTGCCAGTAATGTTGCCTTGTACCACCGGGGCATGCATGTCTACGGTTCTAAAGGACGCAAGATGAGCCTGATCCCCACTCTGATTTACTTCCTGTGGAACTTGTTGGTGATTATTCCTCGTGTATCTGCTCTGGCGCTCTTCTGCAGTGTGTTGCCATGCTACATCACAGCTCACTTCCTGTCTTTGTGGATGCTTCTGGTTTTAGTGGCTTGGGGCCAGAAAACAGACCACATGAAAAGTTCTGGTTGGGAATGGCTCTTCAGAGCTGCTGTTGGACTCATCTGGTACTTCTGCTGGTTTAACGTGTCCAAAAAAAGCATCAAAGTAAAGATGGCTGTCTATTATAGTTTGATGGCTTTGGACACAGTGATGCTGCTGGGCTTCTGGTGCTGGAAGGTGTTTGAGTATGCAGGATGCTCCTTGAATCCTTACGTGGTGATCCCGACACTACTAGGTTTATATGTCAGTGGAATACTAGTGAAAATTATATACTACAAATGGTTTCATCCTAAAATGGATGAACCCAATGAAGGGTCGAATAGACAAGCTGCAACATATGATGCCGACTCAACAGACTCAACAGACTTGTCCCCAGAAGATACATCTACAGCTCCTGTCCAGACTCTCACTGGAGTCCTCAAAAGAAGCAGGACCATGGTTGCTAATTTCTACTTCTAATATTTTCGCCCTCCCCTTTGAACTTTCCCCCTCCCCTTTCAAAGTTTGTATTTATAATGTATTTAAACAGTAAACCACACTGTAAAAACAATTATGTGGTTTTTACGAAAACATTTTGGCAGCTGTGGTTGCCAGAATAAATTTAAAAAAAAAAAAAAAAAAAAAAAACTTCTGTAACTTTAACGTACTGAAAACCACCATAACGCAGGCGATAAACAGAAAGCCACATAAAGAATCAAAGCTCATCACATGCAGCTCTGCCACAAGAAGTATATGATATAAAGAAGGTCATTCACAGTCATTCATACAAACACAAAACACCATCATGGTAACACACATAACACTTAAATAATGCAATAACCTTTCATTAAACAACAGAAGATGTAACATAAAGCTGTTCTAATTAGTTCTAAAAAAAAAAAAACTAACTTTAATTTTAATTTAATTTTGGTTTAACATTTACAGTTTTTCCCAGTATATAGACCAGTAATTTACTGATAACCTATTAAGTTATTTTTAATAGCATTTTTACAAGATTTTTCCATTGTAGTCAAACATATTTTTTTAACAGTGCATAGAATTGACAGTAAGATATTTTATTAACTGACATGATAATATTTTTAGTATGTAACTGAAGCAACATAATTAAAACAAAGCAATACTTACCTATGTCAGCAAAATACAAAATGGGGGTTCACGTATTAAACCTGTTTAATGGACATTTTCATACATAAAACTAAAAAAAAAGTGCACCAATGTACATATTTTTATGAAACCAGTTAGCATGTAACAGTAAATCCTGTTATAAGAATATAAACAAATCAAGCTTCAGTATCAGAATGAACAGGAGTTTTTCCATAAGTGTCTGAATCCATTCAGCACAAGGGCCCCTGAAAACCAGCTGTCTTCAAAATATTTTTTTTTGTGTTCCACAGAGGAGAGAGATCAATTTAGGTTTGAAACCTACGAGTAAATGATCATAGTTTAATTTTTGGTTCAATTATCACTTTGAAAGTTTTGGGTTTGATTCTGTAGCAGTAGGATGTTTAGATGTGTAATGTGAGCATGCCCAGAAGGGGGCGCCGGAAGTTAGAAGTTCAGTAAAAGATGGTGTCAGAATTGGATTTACCTCTCTTTCCAAGTGATGACAGTTATCCCCACCAGTTCACTTAGAGAAAAATACTATAATTCATGTATTTCTCAAAAGTCTTTACAGGCTTTGGGAAGATAGAAGGAGCTAACAAAATTAAACTGAAAGAGTCAACCATCTGTCTGTCCCCCGTCGATTGCCACAGTCAAGGAGGAGCTAAAAAGAATGGAAGACCTGGGGGTCATAGCTCCCATTGATGAAGCGACAGTGGTGCTCAGAAATGGTTACAGTGCCAAAACCAAATGGCAAGATCAGAATCTGTATTGATTTGTATTGACACATCTGAATATCAATCAGAGGACAATCAACTACAGAGGAAGTCACATTCTTACAGTAGTGGATAAAAACACTGGCTAAACTGTCAGGCGTAACAGTTTTCTCTAAGCTAGACGCTACTGCTGGATTCTGGTAGATTCCTTTGCATAAAGAGTCCTTCATCACGTTTTAAGGAAAGTACTGATTTCACCGCCTTCCTTTTGGCATTTCATCAGCACCAGGACACATTCAGAAATGCTAAACACAGATGCTTGATGGCCTAGTGATCCTCAAATCTGGATCTCGAGATCCATTTTCCTGCAGAGTTTAACTCTAACCCAAATCAAACACACCTGAACATGCTTATCAGTGTCTTCAGGATCATTAGAAAATCACAGGTGGGTGAGTTTTATCAGGGTTGGAGCTAAACTCTGCAATGCATTGGACCCCCGGGGTAAGATTTGAGGAAGCGTGGTCTACAAAGTACTCTGTGTCACGCAGATGGCCATGCAGACGGCTCTACAGGCAAAAAACACGATGTGAGACTCTGAAAAGTACTTAACTGCCTCGAACAGAAATGTTTGACACTACATTAAAAATGTAAATTTGCAGTTCCTCAGGTTAGGTCATTAGAACACATCACCAGTGCAGAGGGCATTAAATAAATGTATACAGTGTGCAAACAAATTACAATAAGGTGGTAGTTTTACAGAATGGAGATATGTAAGTGACAGATTAACGCACATGAAGGACAGAGAGACGTAAGGGAAAAATGAAGAGACTAAGGAAAATGGAACACACCTTTTCTGGGTTTTTGGTCATTTTCAAACTCAAATTCTCAACCCCGATTCCTGCACTTGCTTATTTCTGCTGCAGCAAGGTAATGGGTGTCACCACAACGGGAGTTTTGAGACCAAGTTACCTAATTGGCTGACGTCGTAGTGAGGGTAGGTTTAGAGGAGGGGTTAGGTCAAGGGGATCAATTTGATTGCATGATTGAGAAACACCCATTTTTGCTCTGCAGAGACCTCAATCTCGACCATTCCGCGCAGGCACTTCAAAACAAGCACACAGTCTGTTGCATAACTAAACATTCAAATAAGTGACGTAGCGGAGTTAAGAGTGTTTCTGTTTCTCTCTGTCTGAAAAACATTGCCTAATCAAGGTTTGTCACACTGGACTGAAACATGGTGGATACTCAGGAGAGATTCACTTTATCTTATTTATTGAAATACCTGTTTACTTTATTGGGACTGTTATTGTTCCTGTTGGATATAGCACTGGACATTTGGACTGTTGTGTCTTTTTATCAGGACGGGGCATATGTGTACATGGCAGTGATGATCTTTCTGCTGCTGGGTTCTTCAGTGTTGTTACAGGTCTTCAGCTGGCTCTGGTACTCTGATTCTCTGGATAAAATTAAGACTAAAGTGGAGAAATTTGCAAACCAGCATTTACTGATCAACCCATTACACTTCCTGCAGCTCGGAGTCTACCTCAGGTCTGTGAATAATATGCTTCTCAATTTTCCAAACACTTCAGTGTATATTTTAAGGAAGAGTAATTATTACAGAAATTAGATACTTTGTCATCATTTACTCACCCTCATGGATTTCCAAACCATTTAGGCTTTTGTTAGCCTTCAAAATGTAGAGCAAAATCCAAAATGTGACCTTGGTGTTGGCTATTGTGAAGCGTTGCTTGAGTAAAAGCATGTACCTTTTGCTTACAGGTATGCTGGGGTGATAGAGACTTCTACGAGGGATTTTTGTCATCGCACAAATAGTTTCAGAGAGGATATGTACCTGTACCAAGACCTGCAGATGCTTTGTCTCTTTGAGACATTTTTTGAAAGCGCCCCACAACTCGTACTCATGACGTCTATAATCTTACAGAGAGGAGAGCTGGAGCTTATTACAGGTCGTGTTATTTCTGATCGTGTTTTTTATGTCTCAAAATAACCTAAAGTAACATGGCTGCTGAAGAGACCTGGAGGGCAAAACAGAATTCCACAGAAATCACAGGGATTCAGTTTCAGGCAGGTTCCTATTTGTTTCGAGCCACAAATATTTTAGATCGCAAGTTTTGTAATCCTAATGCATGTACACAACATAAAAGAATATTTTACTCACCCCCAAGCCATCTTAGGTGTATATGACTTGGACAATTGGAGTTTTTAAAAAACGTGTCCTGGCTTTTCCAAGCTTAAGAATGCTGTTGCATAGTGGCCATGATTTTAGAGCTCCATAAATCATCATATATATATGATTTATATGGGGTAGATTGGATAGACGTAGCCTTAGATCTTTGAGTTCAGCTCATGAAAAACAGGGGCAAAAACAGAAGTGTTGCATTAATAGTTTTGTTCAGTGTATTATACGCTATATAAATTAAAAAGCGATTGATCGATCCAACACAGAACTTTGTGTTGCTCAGTGTTTTAGCATCAGTATGTCTGTGATTATTTACATGTAAGCGCATATATTACGTGTTATGTCAAAATTTATGCAATGTTCATTTGTTTTTAGGTTTTAAAATCCTCACATCAGCTGCTGCGATTGCCAAAAGTGTTGCTATGTATCACCGCTGCATGCGTGTCTATCTTCCCGAGAAATGCAAGATGAGTTGGATCTCCACTGCCGTCTACTTCCTGTGGAACTTGTTGGTGATTATTCCCCGTGTATCTGCTCTGGCGCTCTTCTGCAGTGTGTTGCCATGCTACATCACAGCTCACTTCCTGTCTTGGTGGATGCTGCTGGTTTTAGCGGCCTGGAGCCAGAAAACAAATTACATGAAAAGTCCTGGTTGGGAATGGCTCTTCAGAGCTGCTGTTGGACTCATCTGGTACTTCTGCTGGTTTAACGTGTCCAAAAAAAGCATCAAAGTAAAGATGGCTGTCTATTATAGTTTGATGGCTTTGGACACAGTGATGCTGCTGGGCTTCTGGTGCTGGAAGGTGTTTGAGTATGCAGGATGCTCCTTGAATCCTTACGTGGTGATACCGACACTACTAGGTTTATATGTCAGTGGAATACTAGTGAAAATTATATACTACAAATGGTTTCATCCCAATGGTAATGAAAAAAAAATCACTGAACCCACTGAAGAAGAGAACCTCAGAAGAGCTAAAACATATGAAATGGACTCGGACTGCACCCCAGAAGACATAGACATTTCTGAGCAGCCTTTCACTGGAGTCCACCAGAGGAGCAGGACAATGGCTGCTAATTTCTACTTCTAGCTCTTGGTTGAACTTTTAAAGTTTTTCATATAAAAAACTGATTGAATGAGATTTAAATTGACGATTGTAAAAGATGTTGGGACTGGATTAGTACATGCCAGGAACAGCTGATGCGAGCTTGACTGATCGGGTCTGACTGAAATAACGCAATGCTAGATTTAAGTTAAAGGGGTCATATGACGCGATTTCAAGTTTTTCTTTCTCTTTGGAGTGTTACAAGCTGTTAGTGCATAGATAAGGTCCATAAAGTTGCTAAGACTAACTTTTGAAGCTCTTTTGTTTCTAAACAAATAATATTCTTTAGAAAAGATATTAAACAGTGTTGCAAAAGCAAAGTGCTATCTACAAACTAAATGTTGATTCTGCTCAGTCATAAAGCCTTCCTCGAACAGCCATGTTAAGAAGTGAAACGGTGATTTGTGCAAAATGAATGATTATTTATCAATTAAGAATTTGTTATATGACCTGAGAATAGGGAACAACTGCATGGTTCTTTGATGAAACTTTAGTGGAGTCAGCTAACTTTTGACGAAATATCGCGTTACTACAATTTGGACACTCTTAAACGGAACAAAAATTGAACCAGTACCCTTTGTCACGAGACAGAACTTGATGTCACTAAGCCTATTTTAGGACTCGTTGTGAAAGTAAAGCTACTTTATTTGTGCTTCCAACTAGAAATTATGTCCCCACTGGATGCAACAAATGCCTCATTTGTAATGGCTTTTACTGTTTTTGTGTCATAGGTATATGCTGGTGTACGTCATCACGGTATGGTAAGGGGTTTAAAATTTCCACAACACACTTGAGGTATCACAATCACAATGCACCGGATAGCTGGCCAATCAGGACACACCTCACTTTTTTTTTTTTTTTTTAGAATTACAAGGTTGATAATAGGTCAGAGATGAACAAGCCAAGGCAGGTAGGCCAGCCTCAAAGTATTTAATGAACGTCACGTACACAAACCATAAACAGTGTAGGTACAGATATTTGTTTCTTCAGCCAGTTTCAATAAGCCAGAAGTTCTCCTACTGATCTAAAAGCTCAAGCTTAATTCCAGGGCTAGACTGAGCATTTCTCTCTGGCTAAAAGAACCGTTACATCCTGTGATTGTCTATGCATTAGTAACAAATCCCAAGATCTCACAATGATAGCGTCACGTATCTTCAGTTAATGTAGATAATAGACAGTATACAGGGACTAAATCTTTTTTTTTCCTGAAAAATGCAGGAAACAAAGTCGTACATAGAAAAAAAGCACCAGAAGAGCAGTTTTTATGATTCAAGTTAAAGAACAACAGCATCTGATTGGCTGAGCTATGGAGAAAACGGTTTCTGCAGAAATGAATTCAGAGCACATCAAAGGTACCAAACTAAAAGAAAACGACAACAGCATAGGCCTAAGAGTCCAAGGTAACACTTCACCAGAAAAAACAAACAATACAAACATATGTTTGTCATATTGCATATGTTTGTCATATTTCAGTAATTCCCTTTAAGATAATACACTTACTGAATGTTGATTATAGTTAAAAAGGCACAATATAAATATATACAGGAGGAAAAAACAAAACAAAACAGACACACACATCTATGCAAACAAATGAAGATTACACATTCTTAATTGTCAAAGCTGCTTGAATAAAAATGCTTTTTCTTCAGGCTCAGTAATGTTCAGTCAAAATCTCGCAGCGGTTAGGAATATTACACCCAAACCTGCTCGTAAAAACCACCTTCAACCAAAATTGAAACAATCAATTATCACTGACCAGAAATGTATTGCACACTATCACACGGTTTTTCTCCCAAACATGTACAAAACGAAAGAAAACGATCACAGGCTGGGACCCTGTAGCTTTAAATCCATGGGGAATTTTGGCTATATGCGAGAGGTAATTTTATAAAATTCCATTCAGCCATGTGACTTTCCTCAGGGGACGAAAATGCAGTTAGTTCATGTGGCTCATAATTGCATTAGACATTTAACATCAGGTATCAATCATGGAGCCTGTGTTTCATCTAAATATGGATTTTTAAAGAAATAGCTCAAATCAAAAAACTGTGTCATTGTTTTTTTGATTCAAAACTCCAAATTTCTTAACACAAAAATGCTGCTCCTTTCCATATAGTAAAACATGAGCAGAGCCAAGTTACTGGGATCCAACAGTTCTCTTTCTTCAAATTCAGCATGCCGAGACACGTCGCACCTAATGCCTGCTGACACTAAACAAAGGGGAAGAAATTTAGGTGCGTACTTATGGCTCCCATGGTGGAAAGTGCCCTTTTCCAATCAAATTTCACTGTATTGTGTGACATTCCTCTAATCTCTTTTTGTGGTTCATGAAAGTTAATTGGGCTTTGGACCAAAAGTAACAAAAAAAAAGTGAATTCTTATTTTCTGGTGATTTATTCTTTCAAAGAAAAAGAGGGATAAACTGTACAAAAACAAATGGTTTCTATTAGGCACTCTAATTTGTCATATCACCTAATTTAAAGCAGAAATAAAGTGTGCATGAAGGGTAAACAAAAGTAGATCCCAGGAACTGAGGAACGTTTAGGAAAAACCATATGTAGATACAGTAATAAACGAAGCGGGATCTATGCTAAACGTTGGTGGTACCATCTGTTTTAAGAACTGAAATTATCGCATCATTTCTTGGAGGCTTCTAAAGCATGTAACCTGCCATCTCATAAGAACCAATATCCTGACCTTTGGAATGAGTGCAAATCAAAATGACTCTGACTTTTCAGCCCTTTAAAACGAATGCAGAAAAACTTTAAGTTTCTGTGCCAGTGCAGACCTTTGGTCATGGGTTGCTCCTTTGGTGAATCCAGTTGTGTTAAAGATGGTAAAGTACATCCTTTTTCCAAGAGAGAGATGCAGTGAGAACGGGAGACAGTTTTTTCCTCTTTTCCTTGTGTATGGTTGCGTGGCGTCCCAGTGCAAGATTCAACCTAAGGGGAGGATAGCTGCCATTGAGGGAATGGAGGGCTTGTGAGGTCGTGTCACGGACTGTCTTGAGTTCTTGTCTATGACCGCTAACGTCCCAGAGTCTACGTCAGCTGCTCCACGGCTGCGTTGGGTTAGGGGTGGATGGGTACAGCCGGAGAGATCCATGTCTTACCTTTAGCTCCATCTATAAGAAGTCCAGTTCCAGAGCTTGGTGAAGGGAAATCAGGTCTCCGTGAGAAGCGATTCGCCAAAATGGCATGTTGTGCTAAAGAGAGATGGTGAACACGAAATTGCATCAAACATATAGAGATCAATCAAGAGATAAAAGTGTAAAAATACCATCAAAAATGCCCATCACGCCTATTCCAATTGGGCAGTTTGAATGTTGAATGCACTAGCTTTAAAAAGTTTGCAGCAAGGATGAAAATTCTATTCTATTTCTATATTCTTAAAAAAAAAAGCAAGGAAACATTTAAAAAAAAGTGACAGTAAAAACATTAATAATGTTACAAAATATGTCTGTCTATTTGTAATAACCACTTTTTTTTTTCAACTTTCCATTCATCAAGGATTCTTGGAAAAATAAGTACCACTTTCCACAAAAATAGTGAGCAAATCAGCATATTAGAATGATTGCTAAAGAGTTTTGGGACACTGAACTAGTCACTTTACATTGGACATTCACAACAGCCACTTTACACTATATTCTATACTTTATTTTATTTTTTATACTGTACACTTCTGTATTTTATATATATATATATATATATATTTTTTTTTTTTTTTTTTTCTATTCGACGCTGGACGGTTGTCAAAAACATTTCACTGCATGTCGTATCATGTATGTATGTGTATGTGACAAATAAAATTTGAATTTGAATATTGGAGTAATGATGCTGAAAATTAAGCTTTACCCATGTAACAGTTAAAGGTGCTGTATGTAGGATTTTGACTTTACTAAAGCATAAAAATACCATAGCATGCCAAGTTAACATACTTGTTTATCTGAAAATACAATGCTACAGTCTTCTCCTATGAAAATGTGTTCCGGTCCGGAATGTCGGCCCCTGTTTTGGTTTGTTAAACCCACCCCGTTTAACCTATCGTGTTTTGGAATACCGGGTTGCCAGTTGGCAGAAAAACAGAGTAGATTTAATTTCAGTCATGGAAGCTAGAAAACGAATGGGGTATGAGCGGGAATCTGGCAATATGTGTGTCTGTCAAGTCTGAGTAGTACAAGACAAGACAGGTTAAAAAAATATTTTGTCTCCAATATTTTGAATTTGGACTGCAAATACCTAGTTCAGCCACTTAGTATCAATCCTACATACAGCACCTTTAAGAGCATAAGAGACTTTTTCCAAAAACATTTACTCGTGTTTTCTTAATATTAGTGTATCTTATGCAAATCATTTAGATTGTAAAATTGGAAAACCTCTGTATAGCAGTATCATCAGGAGTATTTTGCAAATGGCATAATATGAGGTATTATATTGCATATGAGCACATTGACAGGGTATTGAGATTGTACCTGCTTTGCTGCAAACTCTTCATCACGACCGTCCCCTATAACGACATACGTCACTTTCTTCCCAAAGCGAGAGATGATGCGCTCAAAGCAGCTCTCTTTTCCTGTAAACAGGAGTTGCACATAATGCGTTACATATCACATGCACATTTATCCTGGTGCTCAGTTTCAGGTTGATACCAATGATTTTAAGACAAGCATTCGCCAAAAATTAACACACTGTCATTTATTAACCTTCATGTAATTCAAAACCATACATTATATTTAAAAGAAAAAAAAAAGTATTACCACTTAAACCCATTTTTCAACAACTTTCAAAAATCATGTTTTTTTTTTTTTTATTATACATTTTAATAAATATCAAACTACAGTTGTGTTTTTTGATTAGTTAAAAACCAAAATCGAAATCAAGATAATTCTTAATTGCAGCCATGTATTCCCGAGGTTTTTAGTCAAATGAAAATTTTGACAGCCGTGTCATATTTTTGCAGCCCCCGGTCACTGTATAGGAAACAGCACTGCGAACATGCTTCAGATGTTCTCCTTTTGTGTTCTGCTCAACATGTGGCTTTAAATGACACAAGGGTTTGTTTTTGATAAACCCATTACCTATTTTAGTGGCGCTGTAGATGTTCTCAATGGGAAAGACGTCACCCAGGCCATAGAGAAGCACTTTAGCTAAAGCAGGAACCAGCTGAGTGGTGGTGACCAGAACATTCATACATCTGCCCCTGTGAACAAACACCAATACAACTTGTTAGCATGTACAATACATTAAAACTGAAGAACCTACACTGAGAAACCTTTGGGTTTGGGTTGTTCCACGTAACACACAATGTTTAATGCCTAAGGGAGTCTGATGTTTTCTTCTAAAACATGCATGTTCAAACAACAGAGACAGATCTCACCTTGACTGAATGAGCAAGAGAGATTTAAGAGCAGTGCTCAGCCAAGCATCTGTAACGGTCTCGATCTCAGAGCGCAGCCTGAGCAGGAGGTCTCTCTTCATTGGGCTCAACAGACCTGCAAGATCATCAGGTGATGTTAAAATACCTCATGAATTAGGCTTGTTGATAAGCAATAATGTAAAGATACTGCTGGGCCTGGGGCCTCGTTTATAAAATGATAAATAGATTCATAGGTTTCACATCTGAAAGACTGTTGTATAACAGTTAATTAATTTTTTATATTTTAGACACCTAGTTTTGCATTTAGTTTAGCCGTTTTAGATGCAAAACGACATTGTAGGAACCCTGTGTATAAAAGGCAAATATGTGTTATTCATATTTCACATGCAGGATCACAGAATGAAACAGCGAGGACAACGTAATTGAATGAAAGATATTAGTAAGAAGAAAAATTACATTTTCAAAATTCAGTTGCAAACATTTATTTGAACAAAAATACTTTGTAACGTTACAAATGCCTTTACTGCCACTTTTAAACAATTTAAATGCGTCTTTGCTGAATTAAAGTATTAAAAAAGTATTACTTAAAAAATATATATATATATTATATATATATATATATATATATATATATATATATATATATATATATATATATATATATATATATATATATATAAACAAACATGCATGAAGTCATCTCATGGCATCAACAGCTAAAGGCCCACAGAGACCAAGAACAAAAATGATAACTACAATGCCAACTATATTAGTTGTTTTGTTTATTATATGCACACACTAAAAGTATGTCATATGTCACGTTAAATTAATCAAACTTTTTAAAGCATGATGGCTTCTGACTGCCTGTCAATGTTTTAATTCATAAGCTGGGGAAAAAAAACCCATTGTGAATGTGATTCCAACAATATAATTCTTCTGTGCCAATAATGCTATATTTGTAATGTGGGCTCTTTAGTGTGACTTCATCCTCACTCTACCACTGCTCCTGAAGTATGTGCATGAATGCTTCTGACACCAAAGTCATTCATGTATGTGGTGTATGGCGTGCAAGTTATAATTTGCTGGAATAATAAAAACCACCTCTTCAACATTACTACTGTCAGTTCAGACAGCCCACATGAGGCCATCATGAACTTCATTCCAGTATTAGATTAGATTAGATGGAACCAAATATGAGGAAAAGTAAACTTAATACTACTTCTTAACTAATAAGGGTACAGTAACAGCGCCACCCTGTGGGAAAATGCAGTAGGTTTGGAGCAGAGATATAAGACACACTCTCACCTCCTACATTCCCTTTAAATCCATTGTAGATCTCTTTGAGCCGGCGATATCTGAAGGCCAGTTTACGCATCCACTCCACTCCTCCCTGCACCGCGGTGGTGGTCCCTGAACCGCCGCCTGCACTGGGTCCGCTGAAGCCATCGCTGGAGAAGCTGTAGTTGCTACACCAGAATAATCAATACCAGACGTGTTATTACAGACTATACAAAATAGCAATTTCCCAGTGTAAGTTGTAAAAGTTATAAAGTTTGACTTGGTTTCATTACCTCAAGTCCTGCCCATTGTCATCTGAGGCAACATCATCAGCATGGACCTGATCACATTCCTGTGTTTACAGGAGAGGTGCATGTTACTTACGTGAACAAAGTGAACTGAACCTTTTGTTACGCTCTGCATACCTCTAGGTCGTTGAAGAAGAGATGAGTGTCTGCAAGCTCAAAGATCAACTCCTCCATCTGAAGCCCCAGATTGAGAACCGTCGCTGGATCCTGAAAAATAAAAACATCCCAATAAACAGCAAGGATGTGAGAATGTGGGGGGAGGTAGTACATCTGCCAGAGCGTAAAAGCAATTTGGTGTACCTTGCCAAACTTCTGTGCAAATGAGCCAGTAAGAAGAGAGTGGAAAATGATGATGGTTTCATCCAGATCCCACAAGAAGATGCGCTGAGAAAAGAAAAAGTTATTGTTTTTATATGCATTATACTCATCTAGTGACTCATTGCTCTCCATTTTAATATTCTTTTAAAAAAAAATGTTAATATGACTCTTTGTATAGTGTGCATACTTCAGAGTGTCGCTAAAACTATCCAGGTTGCTTCCTTACCTCCAGGTCATTGTCTGTGGACTGGGAACCATCAGATTTCTTAGCTTTGCCTTTAGCTTTACCAGGAGGGTTTTTGCGATTGGCCTCTTCTTGGTCCCGTGCTCCTGTGGGGAGGGCCATCCCAGCAGGCAGAGCTACACCTGTTGGGATCGTCACACCTGGGGATGCATCTGACAGAAAGAGCAAAAACTACAGTTAGAGCCGAAGAATGAGGGGTACCCACAATGACAAAAACAACTTTAATAATTAATACTCAAATTTAAGCTGTGAAAAACCATTTTAAGTCATTTACAGTAGGCAGAAAAATGCTAGTACTAATATTTACAAGGTTCTACATGAGTAAGGAGGTTTTGACGTTACAAAGGGGGTAATGCTAACACACCTGTTGTGTTGGGCAGGTTTGCTGAGGCGCTGCCTTCAGTTTTAATGGCTGGATATTCAGGGGCCACCACACCTGCTCCATCTCTATCACTGCTGGGCAGCCCAGCAGGCAGGTAACTGGGAGGAGGAACGTAGTACTGCGAGAACTGACTCTGACCAAGAGAGTTGTAACTTGAAAACTCCTGGAATAAAACAAATTAGGATTAAGAACTTTAAATCGTTTGCTCATCAAAGCAATCTGACCGTTTCACGCTGTCCTTTATTTTGTCATGCAATGTATTTTAACTGAACAAGTCTTTTACAGTTTTACTGGTTAATATATATCCAACTTTTTCTTCTTTATTTTAATTGTCGACTTCAGACATTCTACTAACTAGAAGTAACTTTGTAACTACATGGCAACTATCAACTAATTAAATTTTCAACTACATGTCTACTAACTCTCACTGTAGACTACGTAGGTTTAAAGTTACTATAATAATTTGACATATACTTTCAAAGTTTTTGTACCTATCAAAATAAAGTGGTAGAAAGTGTCTACTAATACTCAAATGACTGATAGTTGCAAAGTTACTTATTAGCAGAATGACTAAAGTGGACTATTGGGAAATAGTGTTACCCAGCATCCTCATCTTACTAACGTCATCCTTTCAAATACTGACTGACTTCCTCTTTTGACTGCAGGTAGACTCACCTGATGTGTGCCAGTAGTTGTGGTCACAGCAGTTGCTGGAGGGATGTTAGTGTACACACTGGACGTAGTGAAACAGGAACCTGATTGGGGATAAATAACAATTATACAGAATGTCAAACAGCCAAACAGTACGGTCATGGTAAGTATTATTGAACGCAATGCTGTATGAGCGTTAATGGAAGTGGTTTTGGCTGATGGAACCGGGCAGGTCTTTCTCCTCAGCTGTCCCGAATTGCTAAAGCTGTGAGGCGCAGAGAGCGTGGAGACACAGAGAGAGAGAGAGAGAGAGAGCGGTAGCAGGCTTGCCTTGGCTGGGGTAGGAGTAGTGGATCTGGTTGGGTTGGGTTGAGGCATAGGCTGAGCTGAAGCTGAGAAACCCCGTCTGACCAACAGAGGGCGCCTCGGGCAGCCGCGACTCTGTCTTTAAGCCTGGCCACATGGCGCCTGAGGCCATGCATGGATAGATGGAGCGAGAAAGGGCAAAGGGTGGAGGAGAGAGGGGATGCAGAGATGAAAGAGGTGATTAGAGGGAGGTTAAGAACAGGATGTAACATTGAGACACAAACTCATCTGACTGCCGGCGTACAGAGTGAGTGCAGGGTGAGGGTTAAGTGGAATGAGTTTGGGTGAAGTGTTCAGATGAACTAAAGCACAGACGGCAACTGGGTGAAGCACAGACCAAATGGTGGCAGTCCGTACGTCTGGCCGGACTGAGGAAAGCCGCTGTATACGGTCGACTGGCCCAGGGAGGGGAAAGCCACTTGACTGGCATATGCAGTGACTGCGGTGCTGAAGAATAACGAAGGAGAGTTACTAGCTGAACATTCAGTAACACAACTTAGGGAGGCTTTAGTCTGGGTAAGATGTCGTATTTACTTTGACTTGAACAAATGTGGGTGTAGTCCATTTACTGTGTATCTTATTTATCTTATTTAGTACGATCTTAAAGTTAACTAATTCAAAACTGCTACTCTTCAATAGGAGTATGTTATTTGAAAGGGAAAAAAAGTTTGCCTTCATTGCCTAATTGAACTCTTCAAATATTTAATTTTTTTTTTTTACATACGTCTGGTTTGCTATCCTTATGGGGACTCTCTATAGGCATAATGGCTTTCATTCTGTACTTTTTGCAGTTTTTTTTAGCAGTTTTTAATAAAAAAAAAAATTAAACAACCATTAAATTGTAATACTTCTGTTCTAATACCAGCCAATACCCCCCCCAATACACACACACACACACACACACACACACACACACAGGTAACTAAAGCAGGTAACTCCATTTTTAACACTTCTGCATTCAAAAAATAATAAACAAACTGCAGTTCAGTTTTTTTAATTAGACAAGTAAAAAATATGTTTTTTCAAATAAAAACAACACACACACACACAGATATGCTCTAGAATATTTTTCTGACGTTAATCACAATTAATCCAACCTAACATTTAAGTTTTTTAATATACTTTTATATTTCAACAATTTTACATTTCGTCTTTAATGTCCAAACAACAAAAAGACAGCATAAAATATTTGTTTAATGGCATCTCTTTTATATCATAATTATTATATATAATTAGAATATTACAATCTGAAATATTATATAATACAATTAGAAATAATAAAGTTCAAATGTACTGATGTACTTTCATGCACAAAAACAACATTTATTAACGCATTATGCAAATATACAATAAAACAGGGTCATTAATTCCATATTGACTTATTTCCCATTGATCCTTTACATCGACCCATGAACGACTATATTTGAAAAGATACTAATCGTTTTAAAACAAGTTTTAGTACTTACTTGCTTCCTTGGTAGATCTGTGAGGTATATTCCGTGGCTGTGGTTGTGGTGAGGTCTTTGCACGTCACTGCTGTTACAAAAGTAGGATGTTTTGTTACCAATGTTTTATGCTTTAATACATGTTTGAACATGACGGCAATCAACCTTACCATTGTGATCATATGCGTTTTCTGAGACACAGCCCTGGGATCTCGATATCGTGTCTTGATTTGACCGGTCTGGACCTCCAGGCACTGCCAGAGAAATTGAAGGGTTAGGTTTACATGTTTCAAACACATGTAGGGACACTACAGTCTTAAAAAAAAAAAAAAAAAAAAAAAAAAATCCAATATCTATTTAAAATAAGTGTTTCAATCAGAAGAACTATCAATTTAACAATAGACTTGTGTAATACAAGTAAAATGAAACTGGAAAAAAAATTAGAGTATGTTTTTTATATTGTATTTCTTTAAAATATATTATAACATTATGTTTGAGACAAAATATTAAATCTACTTACTGGTGTGCAAGTGAGCGACAGATGATGGTGGATATGAATTGACCTCTGACTGAGCTGTCGATTCGTTCCGGTTAGGGGAGTCAATGCTGTCACTAGCCCCCACACTTCTGTGAAAAATAACAACTTTTATAACCCTGTCCTGTCCTGTCCTTCACTTAAAAGTATAACAACATGAACAATCATCAGTGATCACAATGACCAATACATCAGAAGTATGAAACATATGACTCTGATTCATTTTTCTCAACTAATAGTGGAAATTTAAATTAAAAGGCAGATGTTATCAAAAGTAGTAATTATATCAAAAAGCTCAAAAAGTAGTTTATTTTATTAAATGATGCTTTTTTTAATGTCTTGACATTCTGCTGAAAGATAATAAGGTGTGATTGAAGATTGGCAATTGTCCAAAAGGAAAATCATAATTCACCCTGACAAGACACTCTTTGTTCTTTTTTCCTTCCCCTCATTTTTTCACCTTGCTCAAGGGCACAACTGTAATGAAGCAAGATTACAATCTTACATCCAGGTTCTTGATCTGTACTACTTATAATGACATCTTCGCCCTTTATCCTAGAAGCCCAATCCTGAACTAGTAAGCTATAGTCTATATGCAAGCTACATATGAAAATATAAATTCACCAACCTTGAATCACCCTCCTGTCTCAATTCTGGATCATGCCGGGCTTTCTTTGTCTATTCGATCAAAACAACAACAAAAAATAGTTATGTTTCTCACAGTGTTGAATGAGTAACAGTAGCTGATATCATTTAAAAAAATGCGTAACATTTCAAGCAGCATCAATTAAACTGACAAGAAATCCAAACGACTTAAGTGATTTCAATTAAGCACCAAAAACATACACTTTTCCTTTTTTAACAATTTATCTAAACGTAAAAAAATAAGCCGTTCATTTTTGTCAGCTACACTTGAGCGCTTCTCTCCGGACTGGTAAGTGCAGTGTACTCACAGGTAGCTCGGGCACCTCTTGTGACTCGTCCATGGCTGTGGGAGAGGGCGTCTTCAGCGTCCGCCCCGCTAAATCTGAGCCGTCAGTCTCTGCTGCTTCTGCTTTGGCCAAGGCCCTGCGGGAAAGACACAAGTCAACAAGGAGAGACATCTTTATATATGCTCCTCCAGCCCCTGCCTCTCCACTTCGCTGGGACTGATCCTTGTCAGGTGTGTGCATGGGTGTTCGAGCAGCTGAGCACTATGGGAAAGTCAAGGGAAAACTGAGTCTTGTGGGTCACCCTGGAGGCAGATGAGCTCAGCCCGGCAGGTAGGGCACGTGAGGCCGCCCCACAAAAGCACCAGATGTTTCCCCCGAACCCTCCCACTTTCCAGCACGCGTGCCTGGATTATATGGCCGCCTCTCCTTACATGTATACGAACCTACATTTGGTGAAAACAAGGAAGCTTGTATTCTTCCCTGATTATATCAAAGGCATTAGGTGTTTCTGCGCAAGCTGTCGCATCCAAAGGGAGGGCGAGGATAAGATCTAAAGTAATATTATTCACCCCGAGCCTTCTTTAAACTGCATTTATATAATTGGAATATGAAGCAGGAAAGAGAAAGTGGGTCAGACGCTCGCTTACACTTGAGCCAATTTTGAAGACGCTTCATTCACGTAAACGTGAGTCTGCAATGTTTAGTAAATCACGTGTAGCCCTGAGCGATGCTTATGCAATGTCCAACTCGATGTCTAAGGAACGTGATCTGGGTATGAACAATGTGGATGGAAAATGGAATAAAACAGACAACTAACCAAATATTAAAACATCCAATTTCGGTCAACCTACATCGACCATCTTTAAAAGGATCGTTCACTCAAAAAGTCATCATTTATTTACCATGTTGTCACTATATATTGTATGTTATATAATGTATATAATATGCATTGTTATGAATCCTTATTCTGAGGAATGAAATAGAGCTGAGCCACATTTTAAGCCGAGTCATTTCTCTTTGTCTCACCAATTTACATTTTCAATTAATGATGTTATATTTGTGCAAATGGGGGAAAACCTTTAAAAATATATATAACACACTGCACATGCGTAGGTTTTCAAAAATGGCTTAAAATGCTGTATTGCCATTGATGTTTTCGCCTCACGTCTGACAAAAAAGATGATTTTAAACACACCACACAGACAGCAGACGGCCTGCGTGAGATGCCTTAGCCATCTATATAAGCAGCTATCAATAGTAAAGATTCATCAACAAAGATATACGACATAAACACAGATGTGTGAAATGTGAACAAAGCAGCGCTTGTGGACCATTTTAAATATCAGCAACGTTGATAACTTTCTTAATTTCATGCGGCTCACGTTATTAAGATAATGTTCACATATTGGAATGCAGTGACTAAACGTTTACGAACCTAGGCATCCAATCAGAGTTCTCACTTGCCCTGACACAGAATAAACATGCTGAATCGGGCTGACGTGAGCCGACGAGTGGAATACATCAAATCGATTCGCCGGCCGTTGTTCGCCGACGGCCTGACAAGAGCCAACAGCTGACCATTGGCTCGGCAATGGTGTTATTTCTTTCTTTTTTCATTTTTTTTCACAAAAACATTTTAGGCCCCAAAAACACTGCTTTTGTGTAAACGCTTATCTGTACTTTACCCTTTTGTACTTCTTGCATTAAACGCTTTGAACACATTATGCTTGTTCAATATTTTTTAAATGTCTTTGTCTTATAATTGCCATTGTTTACAATGAATTTCAAATAAATGAAACAGTCCCTTTAATAGAATTTCATATCAAACAGAAATACACTTTAAAAACATACAAATAAATGTTAGCTACATCTGTACTCCAGTGAACTCATGCTAATTGCGGTTGAACTCAGGTGAACTAGGTTGAAGCTAGATTGCAAACATACTCCCCCATGGTCTCTTTAAGTTGTACAGCTGGTGCAGCTTTAGGTTTGATCTTGTCTGAGGTAAGAATAACTAATATTTTGGAAATAAATATGTGAACAATATGCTATAAAGTTGAAAAGAAAGAAAGAAAGAAAGAAGGAAAGAAAGAAAGACACTTAATTTGAAGTGTAAATAAAGCTAAAGGGCTACATTAACATAAGTCAAAGATCTGTTGACTGAAAGTTTCTAGGGAACCCAAAATGTTTTTCTATGGTGTGTATTTATGTAATATTGAAAACAGTTGAGAAAGCATTAGGCATGTGTATTTGTGTACGCACATTCCCCATGTTCAAATCGACCAGGAAGATAAAAGGGACCACTTCATTTAAATGGTTTGCTATCAAATTTATTCTGTAAATAACCAACTCATAAAACACTAGATCAATCATTAGAAGCACGTTAAAAAAATACATGAGTGAATAAAAATTTGGAGAAAGCCATTCCATTACCATTCAATAATTTGGAGTGTGCTCAAGGCTCCTTTTAATGGATCAGAAATGTAAAGCACCGATATTATAAAATATTCTTACAAGAAAACAGCTGTTGTGTGTTTATAGAAATATATGTACTTCAAAATGTCCACTTCTGTATTATATATTAGGGATGCTCCGATCTTTATGCATGGATTTTTGCAGCCGATACCGACGACAAATAAATTGTGTTTAAGCATCGCGGTACGTATATCATGATACTTAAAATTGTTTTAATTACCTAAACCAATTATGTAACTAAAATATTGTTCAATACTAGTCAGAGCAGGATTAAAAATAAATAAATAAACCCTTGTGAAAGAACTAATTGAATAGTTAACTATTTAATAATCATTACATGTTTAAATTATTTATTTGGTACAATGCACTTATGTACATGTTTTTACTTTGTACATTTTTTTTTAAATGTGTATATGCAATTCATTTGTATAATTACATGCATTATTAGATTGTTGACCCATCCCTTACACTTTAACCTACCCATACCACCAAACCTGTCACTAATCTTACCCGTGTAAGATTATACGCACCTCAATATATAGCAGCAAAAGTGGTTTTTAATTTTTTAGAGTTTAGAGTTTTAGAGTTTAGGTTTAGAGTTTCTCCTGTGCGGAAATGAGCAAGAATAACGAGAATGCATTTGTTAGAATTAAATAAATAACTATTTTTTAACAGTACTTTGAAGCTTTAAAAATAACTGTAAATTGCTACATTTCCACCAGAAAGATGCAGTGTTAACCCTAACATTTTATTTTAAGGTTTAACATTTGTAGATGCAAGGAAAAGAGTTGTAAAAACAAAGAAAAAAACTTTTTGAGCTTATGATTCATTTAAAAAAACTATGTTTCAGGAACAAGCCACTACTGAAGTCTTCTAATCGCTATCACACAGTGTTCTCCTCTTAACAGTGAGACATATCAGCATCATTTTAAAGCCCATATCGGCCGATTTCGATAATATCATGCGTAATATTTTCAGCCAAGCAGCATGGAGAGCCGCTTCAGAAACACAAGCACTGACTAGAGCGACTGCGATCAGCTCCAGTCCCCGAGGAACCGTGATGGGCCTTCGTTTTGGGATATTTCTAGTATTGGAACATATGGTGCAAACCATATGTTACCGTAATCGTGTGTTTATTATAAGCTATAGTGGCTGTTGTCATGTTTATTTCTGCTGTGTAAAAGCCCTATCATGTAAGCTTCATTTCCCTTTTTATTTGTCTATATACACTTCGGGTGCCCGCGGTACATCACAGAGTAACCCAAAGACACAACCCATGCACAGCTTTGTAATATTTGTCAGGAATGCATTTTCAAAATAGCCAAACTGTGCAGGAAAACCGTGACCCTGGCAACACCGGCTTCGCTGTACCCTTACAAAATAAATTCATGTGACCAAATCTCCATTACTCCAGTCTTCAGTGTCTATTTATTATAAATCGTGAAAACGGTTGGGCTGCTTCATATTTTTATGGAAACCGGGTACATTTTCCCATATTCTGTGAATAGAATATTTTTTGTGTGTGAACGTCTTCGCTGTTACTTTTTATCCCCTTAATGCATATTTAACATTTACAGATTTTTTTTAAGTTTAGGTAATACATGAACTATTGATAAATAGATATGAATACATACATAGGACAGGTCAGTTCAGCAAATGCATTTTGCAGGACAGAAGTAACTTATCAAACAAAACACGACAGCAGCCAGGAGGCTCTCAATGGCAGAGGCTGAAGTAATGTGACTCTAGGACGGGTGTCCAATGAAGTTAAGGGTCCCACATTTGCTTCCAGACTAGTATTTCGCTACATAACCAACGTCTTGCTCCCATGACACCGAAAAGTACAGCCTAGGTAGGAGGCTCGTTAGGGTTTGAGACACAGCCAGCGTTTCCCTTTAAAATCGTGGCTAGTTCACCTTAAATGCCACACACATTAATTGTGTTCATATTTGAAAACGTGCATTTTTACTGCTGACGCAACTTCGTCGTTTTGCAGTGTTAGCTTTGTCAAATGCGCTCGTTTAGCACAGTTTGACCAGTTAGCCAACGTGTGTTATTTAGCTCGCGGCTCACTGACCTTACCATTACGGACTAAACCGCTCGTCGGAGCGCTCAAACGTACAGTGTACGGCACACAAATGGGAAAGAAACTCTTACCATGTCACCAAGTGCTACTTCCGAGGAAACTTTATGTTTCCTTAACCTGAAATTCCCTCGGTGAGGTGCTGTGTGTTGTTAGGGACAACTATTTGGCAGGAAGTTGCTACAATTCGAAACGCGCATGCGCAGAAACGTTCCTTCGAATCACAAATCGTTAACCCTTCACAGACACTTTGTGGTCTGTAATCTGTAAAATGTGATCTTTAATTTCCTTAAAAACGGTTTAAACTGTTTTATTCAGGAATAACGATAAAATTAATTGAATGCGACGCTGCATTTCTCAATAGCTGTTAGGCATTTATGCAATATATTTGCCCCTAATTACCTATAGCATTACAAATAGATTAATCTATCTATCTATCACAAATCATGAATAACAATTTCTATATCTTAAAGAAAGAAAGAAATCATAAGTATTTTAGTAACAGCCCTTAGTTTCCCCCTGAATATTTCAATTAGTAGATAAAGGACTAAGATGGCTAATGAATTGTTGGGCTAAATACTCTAGATTTTGAATGATTAAACTGAAGGATGTTAAGTGCCACCCGTCTCTTGATGCCATCCAAACAACCTAGCAGAGACGTTAGTTTGGAGTTATTTTTACACTTTAAAGGTTGATACAGCTGTCATCTGCACAGCAATAATATGCCACACTGACAAATTAATCCCAGTGGAAACATACATAAAGAAAACAAAACAGCCAATAATAGAACCCCGAGGAAGCTGAAGATAAAGCTGAAGATAAAGCTGATTTAAATAAGAGAACCGCTTTAATTCAGTCTTCTGAATCTCCACTGACTTAGGCAGGCAAGGAGAATCTCATGGTCCACCATGTCAAAAGTCACAGTGGGAACAAAAAATAGCACGTGGACTAAAATAGCACAGCTCCCTTAATCTATCAACATCAACAAATCATTAGACACTTTGAAACAATCAGTTTCTGTGCCGTGTTTCCATCTAAAACCCGATTAAAAATCTAAATTTAAAAATTTAGAAAAGCTCATTATAAACAACCTTCTCCAGTTTTTTTTACCAATTGTGAAATATTTGGCCAATTGTGAGATCTATAGTTACAAAACCAGGGCTCGCTTAAAATATAATGCAGCCTGTTAAATCTCAAATTAATTGCTTTCAAAGACTACATTTTAAACCTGAATTAAACGACAAGAAGAAATTATTATATCTAACCAACAGTAATCAGCCGATTATAATGTTTTTTTTTTTTAAGGATTATGAAGAAGCATATACTCTAAAGACTGGAGTAAGGCTGGAAAATTCAGATTTCATTGTTCTATGAATGAAGATGCTGGTCTTTATCTCAGTGGGAAAAATAAACAGAATCAATGCAGGTGAGAAATAAATACACATACAGATTCACTTTTATATATTTATTTTGCATTCATATAGATCATTCTCAATATTTAATTATTCTAAGAATGTAATACTCTGATCATTAGAGGTAAAATATACAACGTGTAAATAAATATACATGGAAAAATATAAAACCATATATGAATAACTTCCAAAAATGGAAGAAAATAAACTTTATCCATATTGCCATGTTTGCATTATCTAAAGAACAAATAGCGCATTATTGGTCCGATGATATGAAATATATTACAGTTAAAACAGGGATGCGTTTCATGAGGGCATCCGAACCCCTTCTCCTTCATTAAGCCGATACCACTCAGTCGTCCCACGACAAACCGGTCACATCTCCATCGAGTCAGCGTTTCTATTGCACAGCATTCCATGTCCCTGTCCAACCCAGAGCAATACAGACAGGAATGATAGACGCACATGGAAATGTATCACATAAATGAGCTGTACAGGCACAATTTGAACAAAACAAAACACAAAAAAAAGACACAGTTCCTTCTGGGCTCCTACACGATGCAAAGGTTTCAATACAATCCAATCGACATGCCGTGTTCGCTTCAGATAACAATGATAAACGTATGCATAAAACACACATCCGGCTCACTAAACGTATGATAACAGAATGTGACGCGCCACTCCTAAAACTGCCTTGAAACACAGTGTCTGGCATTTTGTGTAAAAGTGCTGGCATTGGAGAGAAAAAGGAAAGAAAGTACTTGTAAGACAAAAATATCGATTTTTGGAGGAGCACAGGATGTCTTCTAGTCGTTCAGACAAATAATCACACAGCTAAAAGCCCTGTTTAACTAATACAAACCTAAATGTAGCTTAGTTAAGCTAAACCACACTAATATAACGCAGTACGATAAATAATGCAGTTATTAAATTAACATTTGTCAACAGGAAGAAGATAATAAAGTTTTTTTCAGCAAAAAACGTATTGATATTTGAGTCGGACAGCCTGTGTCTCCTCTAGTACTTTTTCGGACCATCCGTGACTTCGGTACTTTTCTTGATCCTTTACCTCCGCTGTGCAACGATGCATGAAAAACGCAATTAAATAAAACATCGTCCAAAGACATTTCGATCAAACGTAAGAGATCACAAAAGCAGCTGGCGCCATCGTCTCTGGCGTGCAACGTTTTGTTGTACAAATTTGCCAGTTTTTTTTTTTCCCCTCCGCAGATCATCAGTTAAACTCTCAGGCACTTCTAAGCTCTCTAGGAGCTCAGGTCCTCTCTGCATCCATTGGCACGCATTGCATCTTTCCTGGAAGTTGTTGTTACTGTAGTTTGTGTCCTGCGACGTCCCACGTTCCTCTTGGTGACGCACGGGTGTCCCTCGTTCGCGCAAATAAATCAGAAGAGCTAAACGTCCCGCGCTGTGGTCCTTCTTCTCGACGCGTTTAGCGATGCTGGAATGGAGGGTCACGGAAGCGGTTACTGGAAGGCATGGTCAGCCGGAGGACCGTAAGAAAAGCCTGGGAACGCTCCGGCTGCCTCCCGTACGCTGCTGGTCACGTGCAGGTTATCGGTGTTGCATAGGGAGGTCGACACGGGTAAGTGGGTGAACTCTGGGTCAAAGTGCCGGAGATCAGTGGGACCAGTCTGTAGATTCAATAGAGACGGAATTTATCAATAGCTAATCAGAAATATTCATCTCAATGTTACCAAATGGTATTAATAATGATTTGCAGCGAACTGGGATAGGCTTTCATGTCCTTTCTGTGGAAACCTTTATGTCGTAAATTTCAATTAATGCTGTTTATTAATGCACTGCATCCAAAATAAAAGCATAATATATGAATGCGTGCTGTGTATATAACACACAGACATACAGCACGTTTTAAAAATTTTACATATTTATATAATTTAACTTATAAGTGAAAATATATAAACACAACATTTTTTAAAAATAAATACACATGCATGTGGGTTTATTTATATAAACATAAATATACAGAGCACACATTCATATATAAAACTTTTATTTTGGATGCAATTTATCATTTGACAGCACTTATCACATTTACACATTAGTTGCAATTTAGTTAAAGTATATTAACTTTCAAGGTAATTACATTATAATCAAGTACTTTATGTGTTTAAAATATGTGTCCTTCTTCGAAGCACAACTGTACATTATTAAACTGTACTTTACATCACTTGTAATTTAACCTCTGCAGGTAAAGAGTTAACTTACCACTGTGGGAATGAATGGAGGCGTGATCTTTTTGGCCATGAGGTCGTCCCAGTTGATGGGCGAGAAAAAGCTGTGGAACTTCATTTCCAGCTACAAATGAGCAAAAGCTTGTATAAGAATCGGCAATCTCAGGAAAATAAACCTCGCGCACGCGGCACTGGTGTGTGGTTTCCACTTACAAAATCATCTTTGGACCCCAGTCTCTTGGTACGGTCCTTGTGCAGAAGCCCCTCCAGCAGGTCGCGGCCAGAGTTGGACACGTTAGGCTTCAGGACTAGGGGCTTGTGAAGGATGTTGTTGTACATCTCGGCTGTGTTGCGACTGTAGAACGGAGGCTAGAAAAACGGACACGGAGAAATGAATTCACGCCGTCTGCACAAAACATGCTTTGCTACGGTCGATCTAGTGGATAGGTCTCCTCACCAGTCCGTAAAGCATCTCAAACAGCACCGATCCCAGGCACCACCAGTCTACTGTACGATCATAGGCTTGTTTCTGAAGCACCTCAGGAGCCAAGTACTGTTCAAAAATAAAAGACACGTATCAAAACACTGTTCTGTGTTATCTTGCGTTAGCATGTTTTAAAATAAAACGAAATATCCTAAACGTGAACTCAATGCAATGCAGAGCGCTTTATAAGACGTATGACTGACCTCAGGAGTCCCGCAGAACGTTGTGGTGGTGCCGTTAGGTTCCAGTCCTTCTTTGCACAGACCAAAATCTGTCAACACAATGTGGCCCTGAGAGTCCAGGAGGATGTTCTCTGGCTTTAAATCTCTGCGAAAATGGACACCAAATGATAAGACCCCGCTGCAATCGTGGACACGGTTCAACTACGTCTCCACTAGGGGGCACTTCAGCCTGTCGCATACCTGTAAACTATGTGCAGCGAGTGGAGGTAACCGAGCGCGCTAGCGATTTCAGCGGCGTAAAACCTCGCCCTGGGCTCCAAAAACACCCGCTCACGCTGGAGGTGGTAGAACAGCTGCAGGAGAGAGAGCCAGTCAGTTATTTCGGGCTGAGGTGCGGCCTTCTGTATGTGAGAGCACAGAATGAATGCATTGTTTGCTAACCTCTCCTCCATTGACGTAGTCCAGAACAAAATAGAGCTTGTCTGTGGTTTGGAAAGAGTAGTGCAGCCCCACCAGGAATGGATGCTTGATATTTTTCATTAACACACTCCTTTCCGCCATGATATGCTTTTGCTCTTTCTTCTTCAGGATGATTTTCTTCTGCAGCACCTTCACGGCGTAGTATCGTTCGTTCTCCTTGTGCCTCGCGAGCAGGACCTGCGAAAATACGCCGCCGTTAGCATCCCCGCTTGAAAACGTGACCGACATCTTGACCGCATGTAAGCTGTTTGTGCCCACCTTTCCGAAGCTCCCCTTCCCGATGATCTTTAGGTAGTCGAAATCGGAAGGCTTGATCCTGTTATGGAAATTAAACGACGTTAGCAAAGCAAACAACAAGCAGCCCGGCGGACTAAAAATCCGATTAAGCTCATAAACTAAGAGTGACCACGTACTGAGTCTCCTCGGCCAAAGAGCTCCTGGGATTGGTCAAACACAGGTGATTCTCCTCCAGCTCCTCGTTCTGGTTCTCGTCGATTTTTAAGAACGAGCCGACCTCGGCACTAAGGAAAAGAGATTTGAAGAGGTTAAGGAGTTAACTTCGTTCGAGGCCCACTGGTTTGTTTGAAAACAAAACCTGTTGGAGCACGATTATGCAATAATCGCCCCAACATACTTCCGATAAGTGGATTTATTTCGAAATCTCTTCAAAATGCGTAATTTTTTTGGTTTTTCTGTGTGCATTTAACCCCGCGCTTTCCTTAAAAGCTAATAATTTCCTGTAATGCCGCTGCTGGCAGACAGATGGCAGTGTCTGTAAAGTTTACGAGGGGCCGTTTCAGGTTTGATGGAAATACTAACTCTCTTTTTGACTTGACAAGACAGCTGTGCAATATTAGGAGGATGGGTGCATGCACTAATACAGTTTACATAAAACAATATTTATCTCTCAGCCTCTCATTATGACGCTTTGAGACTATTGAGAGCTCATATTCACACAGCCCCCTTGAATGGATATTGTGAAGCACATGGAGGGTAGAGATGACGCGGTGAGAAATTTTCCGCTGGCCCGACCTGAATGACTCTAAGACCAAATGGGCCGCACTTAATTGAATTAGGCCATTATCCTCGTCTAGGGGACATTAGGGATTTTCTCAAAGGTGCTTACTGAGGCCGAGCGGCGGTCCGAACAGCTGCTTTTCGTGGAGCACTATTCTGGTGCTTGGCTTTATCTCGCCGGTACAGATTAACCTACACAATTAGCAGAACGTCCAGCTAAACTCAGATGATGGGATTACATCCTTTAGTACAGTCACCTCAATGAAGGCCTACATAATACACTACAGGTCACAGCAGTGACCTGTGCCTTTATGAATGAAGCCCGAACACTGAAACACAGACACCATTCATGCTCTCATTGGTTGATTATGGCTTTTTCGCTTAAAGCATCTACTTGTAGTGATCGTATAAGCACCATGCAATCGTTCACGCCAGCGTTCATATTAATAAATTATCTGGATACTTACTGCTGACAGATAGGAGGGTTGGAAACAAGCTTCTGGATGAAGTCGTTCAAGCCCATCTTCCTTTCTTTAATAAAAGCTGGAAAAAAAACAAGCATTTGCGTCAGAAGGAAACCCACAGCTGACGTCACTGACACCCCGCGTTTGGAGCAGAGGCGTCCGTCGCTTCCGACTTCACCGTCCATCATCGTACGTGATGGGAAACCCTCGGACGCGCGCGGCGACCGAGTGTGTGCCAGAAAGCGTGTCTGAGATGTCGTGACTCAGAGGAGCCGTGCGAATGTTTCATGTCAGGAACAGTGTCAGTGTGTTACACAACAGACCGCAGAGCTCGTGTATCGGTGCAGATCTGCTATTCATCAACAGCGATCGTTTACATCGCTGTCGTGGAGCCGCAATAAAATAAAACAGCATTTCAAATATTTAAAACCGAAAAACAATATTTTTTTTATATATATATATATATATATATATATATATATATATATATATATATATATATATATATATATATATATGTATAAATGTATATATGTATATATATGCATATATGTATAGATATTAGTATAACAGTAATGATGATGATAAATAATAAGTTTTATAATAAATTGACTGTATAACACACACAAAAACGCATATATTTCTATTCTATTATTATTATTTTTCTGCCCACGTTTGACATATCGCATCCTTTTCCCCAAAATGTGCATTAGAGACAGCAGAAGCAGTCAAGTGTGTTAAAACGTACCGGTAAGAACGGACACGATGCCCCTCATCCTGCAGTAAGTCAAGTCACATCCAGCCTGAGTAACTGCCATCACTTTTATCTCTCGAGTAAATCCACAGGAGGACCGCGCTCCTTCGGCTGAGCCCGTGTTTTATCGCAAAGCGCTGATCTCCCGGCAAGCAAAACGGCTCGACGGAGCTCTCCGCTGGGTTCCGACGCTGCCAGCGCTCCCGTCTTCCCCCGCCAGCCGCGCGCCGGTACTTTTATACGGAGCACGTGGTTGCGGAGGCGAGGCTCTGACATCACTCGAGTCCCCGAGGAGGCTCGCGGGGCGTGACGCGTCGGGATCCCGCGGCTCTCCGCTGCGCCGGCAGAGGGCGACGCGCGGAGCGACGGGAGCGCTCCCGTTCACGCGAGCCCGGCTACAAACACGCGCGCGCTCTCTATCAACGGAAAATTACTCCGCAGCTGGCTCGTAATCTCGCCACATCGTAACAGATTAACCTCTAATCCCCATCAGCGACGGCGAGGAAGAACGTGAAGCGGGAAAAGTAGAAGCACGCAGTGCATCAGGGCTGAGATTAGGGTCTGTGTTAATGGCAGGCGTCCCTCTGCTCAACAGATGTGCTAAAATATTCACCCTGTTACTGGGTGTCTGGTCTCTGATAATGACGCACTTTATTAATCTGCTGTTTTACCAGATTGTGGTCCCCCGAACAGGCCCAGCCGGGCGACCGGGTCACAGGTGTGAGGAGGCCGTGCGGCTTGGCGGCTTACGTAAAGCAACACTCTCTAAACCACATCATTTATTATTCAGCCTGTTCTCCAGATGTGATCCACTGACCCTGTAAGTTATATAAGTGTGCCGTAATTCGACGTCACCCTGTCCTTCGGTGTAGAGTATGCCAGGTTGGACGCCAAATGTAAAAAGGGCCGGCCGGCTAAAGGATGAGCCAGTGTTTTCAAACTGGGGTCCACACAATTATAAAAATTCAGAATCATATTTATATGTGTTTACGTGTACTTTTACGTCAACGCATATTTTGGGAAAGAGGTTCTCACAAATGGGTCGGTATAAGTTTTATGGCATGGAAAATTATGAAAAGCGAAAAAAAAGCTAAATTTGTATCTTTTTAGTAGTGCAACAGCTTACTTTGTGTACAACGGGTGTACCTTTGGGCCTTCTTTAAGTAATGTACTATTTAGGGGTAAGAAAGGTACTTTTAAGGGTACTTCCCCAGTGATATGCTATAATATCCCTAAAGGATTTTTGCACATTATTTCTGAAAGTTTATATATATATATATATATATATATATATATATATAAGTATAGCTATAGTACTATCTTAATAAAGTGAAGAGAAAAATAAATGATATACTACATGTTTAAATATGTCTATATAATTATAAAAATTTTTTTATTTCAGTACTTCAGTACGTTTCAGCCTATTCAAATGAAAATGAGAAATGCCGCTTTGGCAGCTAGCAGAAATAAATAAATGTTTATTTTATTTGGGTTCTAGTTTCATCCGAAAAAAAAAAAGCCCCGGGTTGTGTGCTATTTGCATTTGCACTTCCATTAGCCTACACTTCTTCTGGAACGCATAACCTGTTGTATCTGTAAATCCAGTCTGCTTACTGTATGCGTAATGCCCTTGTCGGCCTTTCATTTCACACGAAGAGCCCGCGAGGTTAAAAACTGCTCTGCCAGGGGAGCAATATACAGTGGGTTACTGGAGCCTAGCCAGAGTCTGTTGCACGATCAGGCAGCGTGATATCAAACAACTTAAGAGTTACGTCCACTGGATTATCCAAACACGCTGTCTTTCCGATAACAGTTAAGAGGAACCATGGAGGGAAATTAAGGTTTCAAATAACAAACGATGGGGAAGATCTTTAGCGGAATTTTGACCTTTTCCAGAGAAAAACCCAATGCATATCTGGTTTTGCAGTCAATACATTTTAGCTCATAACTCATAAAAATGATGCATATATATATATATATATATAATTTATTTTATTAGTTATATTATTTAACAACAATTTATTATTGATAATTTAAAATGCATAGTGGAACAATTAAATTGTACAATGCATTATAAGGTGCATCACAAGGTATAATAAATGCATTATATGAAAACTTTAATGCATTATACGTGAAGGCTCTAAGTAAAGTGTAACCAAAAGCATTTACGGTGACGCTTTAGAATAGGTAACCCTTGCTAACTACTAACTATCAGTTTTCCCTCATTATATTTGCTGCATATTAATAGTTAGTAAGTTAGTTAAGTTAGTATTGGGTAGGTATTGTGATGTAGAATAAGTTCATGCTTGATTTGCATTAATAAATGGCTAATATTCTAGTAATATGCATGCTAATAAGCAACTAATAGGTGTAACTGTAAAATAAAGTGTTACCGTTTTGATGTTTATTCTGAGACAAGCACCGAGAAAATATATTACCAGTCCTTCGACACTAGATCAGATGACTAGTGACTGCTTCAGCTTAATGACCTTCTCTCTGTTTGTCTGTTCTCCTCCACCCCCCACTAACCTGCCCATGTTTAATACCTTACAGTAACAGTATCTCATATATGCCAAGTGGACAGGTGGCAAAGTCTTTCCGCCGCTCAACGAAGTTCCTCTCTCTATGAGTCATTCTGTCATACTTGTCACAGATCCAATTATTACTATTTATTTCCTGTTACTATACTTGCCCCGTTACCGTGGAGACGCAGGTCTCTGCTGTGCCACAGAAAGTGCAAGAGACATTCATTTGCATAACAGGCCGAGTGTCACTCGGTCAGAAAGCGTCTGGTGGGCAGGAAGTGAATCATCCGAGGAGAAGAGAAGGGGGGAGTTTATTCTCGACTTCTGCACCTCCTCTCACTGCTCTGGGGCCATTGCACCCATAAGGCCCTTTACCTCCGTGCCGGCTCGCCATCGTGAATTAAGCACCAACCTCATGCCCACACACTCATGTAAATCAGATCGAAGTCTCCCTAGCTGCCGTCAGCCCTGGTGGACCCATGCTCTTCATGTCTGATGTCTCAATTCTGTGATTTCCTGACTGATTTATTCACGACCCGCTCCCACTACTTTCTTTTTTCTCTCTCTCTTCGTATGCTTCATCTGTGCATTGTTGTCTGTAGCTTGTTTGTATCGCATAGAGCTCAGTAGGAGCTGTCTAATGGGGATCGATGTCTCTGTTGGTGGGTGTTCTTCAGCTTTCAACTCTCTAACCGATTACACTCATTAGACCATTCAGTAAAGTGAATGTTGATTGTAGAGAAGACGATTTAGAAAACAAGAAATGTGAATGCAAAAGCTAATAGGTCTGTACTGTTGGAGGAGAACCTGTGTTAGGATGCCGCATAATTAAATTAACATTAATAAATTGAAATAATGTTCAGTTTGATAACATCACTGCATTATTCATGAACTCATTGTTTTAATTTTTTTATACATTTACTCTGAAAATTAGTGTAGAAACATTATTTAGGCTATTTAAATTACAACTTAAATATAGAAGGACTGAAATGGTATTTTTTACAGCTATTAGTTGCTTATTAACATGCATATTACTGAAATATTAGCCATTTTCAGTGCTAATTAAGCACATATTAATGCCTTATTCTACATCCCTAATCCTACCCAATAATTATGAGCAAATTAAGAATTTATTGAGGAAAAAGTCGTAGTTAAGTTCTGAAGTTTTACCGTATTTTCTTGCAAAACATACTCTACCGATCTTTTTTTACTTACAACTTTAAAGTGTAGTAAACTAGACTAATGCTACTTTATAAATATACTGTTAATTAATGTTCATCTTTTAACTGGTATGAAATATAGATTTAAAAATATAAATGTATTAGTACTGTAAATATTTACTGAACTTGGTTGATTGAAAAGGCTATCAGTTTTAGATTAAGTGTGTTTTCTTAATGAATTAAAAAAAAAAAAAAAAAAAACAATATTCAATATAATTCTAAAATCATTAAATCCGAAATAAATTTATATGAATTTTATTTATTTTATTTACTACATTAATGAATGTAAGAGACCTATTAAACTGTAAAGTGTAAGGAAATCCATTGAAAATGGCCTAAAATTGTTTTTTATAAATTATTTATGAAATAATACCACTAAATAATATATAAATAAGGATTCAATAAATAAATAATATTGTATATTTTAAAAGCCTGCTTTGCTAAATATGACCCTGAAAGTCCTACAGAAAGTCTATTGAAAGCTCTGCAGATTTGTGTTTGTGTTCAGTTCAGGGCTTTCAGTATTTCCCCTAAACCATCGCTCCTGAACGTGTGGTGCGGTTGAGATCACTCTTTCGTTTCTCTTTCTGATTAGCATCCACAACTCATTTGACCTTCTAATGTGCTACAGGCACCTGCCTCCAAATGAAACAGCACATTTAACGAGGAAAAAGTCCGAAGGGATTTGATTGATCTCGAAGCAATCGCTCTTTTTTACCGTGGAATAATGTCCACCATTGAATCAATACGCGTGTATTCATGCGAAAGACTCAAACAGCAGGTTGAACGTAAAAGTGAAAGCGAGTCCTGCTCACTCAGGTGACAGATGAAACAAACAGAGAGTCGGAGAGATCAAAGCCTAGACGACTGGATCAGACTAAAGTGGATTATGTCTGTTGTGATGGATGAATGAATGGATGGCCTGCAAAGCTGATCTGCTGAAGACAATATGTGTCATGTTAATCATCGTCTCTGTAATGTCTCTTGTTGCAAGATGAAGAACATCAAGTATTTGCAATAAGTGAGACAATACACAGAAAATAATGAATACACTTGAGCCTGTTATAAAGAGATTCAGTCTTGTGATGAACAATCAAAAGATTTTCCTCAGGAATGCCATTTCTCCTGTATAAAGGTGAGCAGGAGCCCTAACATCAAGCCCTGCCCTCTATAAAGTATTCAGTGTCCCTCAGAAACACGTCACGATACTGAAGGCAGTCACAAAACGCGGTTCACACATACTTTCACACAGTTTTTTTTCACTTGCATCCAGCAATTAACACCATATTATATCATTCACCTTATTGCACGATTTTCTCGGTTTCAGTCTAAATAGTAACTTTAGAATCTAAGAACTTTTCTACAGTATGAAAAGAAGCAAATGAAATCTTTCTTTTAAATATTGAGGTGTTTGCTGAATTTGTCAAGACATTCAACCCTGTTACAGGAGATTATAAATCTTCTTCCTACATCAAATATATATTTTAAATAAGGTTCTAAACCAACTATTAAGTAACGGCTAATTTAGGTCAATTGTACAACCCTGTTACTGTCACCCTGTTTCCCATACACACACACACACACACACACACACACACACACACACACACACACACACACACACACACACACACACACACACACTCACACACACACACTCACACACTCACACACACACACACACACATATATGTTTGATGTCACAAAGATGAAGTCTGTAATAAAGCATTTCTGCTTAGTTTCAAAACGTCCCAGTTTGAAATTCACTGTCTTTACTTACATGAAGCTCTTTTAACCAAAGAACCAAGCTTGACAAATCTCACATATTTAAGAGTTATATTTCACAAAGTTAAACAGAACAGAGCAATATCCTGTGCACAGAAAGGTAGAGGGTAACACTTTACAATAAGGCCCCTTTACTTATAATTAATGAATTAACTAACATTGCGCGACACATTTGCGCAATATTTCTGTAATCTTTGTATCTCTGTTAATGTTAGTTAATAAAATACAACTGTTCATCATTAGCTCATGCAACTCCATTAAATAATATTTAATAATAGTTAACAGATTTTAATAATGTATTATTAATAACAGCTGGAAGCAAAACCAACTAGTATCAGTGCAGGTGTTTTTCATCATTAGTTGGTACTAACTCATGTTAACGAGTTGAAACCTCATGGTAAAGTGTCACCAGTAAAACTGACAAACTTAGTTACATCTAGGATGAGGTTAGTTTTTAATAGAAAAAGTTCCTACCTATGAATGATTTCTTCCCGGTCTTCATGTTCATTTAACAGCGTTTATCTCACAGTCCAGAGCGGATCTTTTTTCTCAATTGTGCTATGACAGAAATCCTTTAAAAGCCGATTTTAGCAGCGTGTCCTCAGCAGTTCATCATTTCGCGTGTGAACATGTATGCGTGTGGGAGTGTGTAGGTGTGTGTGTGTGTGTCTAAATGAGCCTATCTCTGTCCCGCTGCAGTATTGTTAGAGGCAGTCTCATCGCCTCAGATTCAAAGATCAGCAAATTATTGGCCTCATCACTCTTCGCTCCGTGTCCCTCGCCTCTCCTTTCGCTCTTTCCTCGTCTTTCTCATAGTTCAATGATAGCTGAAACCGAAGACTAGTGACGCATCTACTTGCCCTCCCAGCTCCCTTGTTCCCGGCTCTCTCAAACAAAACAAAGCGACAGGTGTCGGATGGCAGCGTCCCGGTCCCGCCCCAGGGAAACCAGTTTCCAGGTTACAGCAGTCACTAGGGCAATACCTGCACTGACTTTTTCACTCGCTTAATTGTGCCGTAAGCTTCTAATGACTTCCCGAAAGTCCATAAATAAAACTGATAAAAAACAATGACTTGGCGAGTTTTTCTAGATTCCCGCTGTCATGAATTGCGTATTCAGGCAAATGCGCGGCTACACCTGGCCAGCACGGTTTGTGCAAATGGGCCACAAGAGAAGCTACCGACCTGAATTACCAGAAGGTGAGGCGGCGGTTATGTATGAATTCAGTGGCATTCGTATGCAAACATATGATTTTTAGAAAAAGAGCACAGAATGCACCATCCAGCTGACAAAGAGCGTTTTCAGAATGTTGTGGCAAGGTTCGGAACAAACCTTCTTCCAGTGATGTTTGTTCAGAGTCATCTGATCTGTAATAATGTTCTCAAAACATTAGCACAAAATTGATATTCGTACATTGATCATGCAACATTATATTTATTATTTTTTACTTCTAACATTTGCTTTAAAATGTCAGCATTCAAAACCGCCGTCCTCATAATGTTTGCCCGTTTCCTGAATGTTCTTATAACCGAGAGAAATATATTTTTAAAACATTTAAACAACTGGACATATTGAGTTCAGAGAACGTCCAGGAATTATGTTTTCATGAAATGTTATCAAACACTTTTTATTACCTCATATTAGAGTTATTGGGTCAATGAATGTATAATTGTAATGTAACGTATAATGAATGTATAATTTAGCAAAATTCTGAAAAGGATTCTGGGAATTGTTCTCTAATCTTAAAGAGTTATCTGGAGCATTAGCAAAACGTTGTTAGAACACATTTTTGTTGTCTGTGAATTTGCCAAAGCCCCTAAAATGTCTACGATTTTCCATAACTTTTTTTTTTAATTACTGTCATGGTAAAACGGCTTACGTAATTTATTTTAAAAGCACAGGAAAAAGTAAAAAAAAATCTACTTGCATATGTTGCATTCACATCCGAAGACCACAAATGGTTACAGTTTCATTCAGCCTTATTCAAATCAACGCACGCAAATCCAAAAAAGCTAAACGCTGAGGCGCTTCGAAGAAAACAAGCGCATTTCCTTTTGTGCTAAAGGCTTCCTCGTTAAATCACGAAGACCATCCACAGATAACAATCATTTTTAAAGAGACAATCAAAATTTTTATTACTTATTTCCTGCCCGGCACACATTCACCCCTGTGGAGCAGTTTTCCGTTAATGGCCTTTTGGGTAATCGAGCCCAACTCAGCAGCGTCCGTAAATGGCATCTGCTAGGCCGCGCTTTGGAAACGGCTGGCTTAATGACACACAGGAAGTTTAATGAAACCATTATATCCTTATTATTGCCTACCCCTTTCCATAGGACACCTCAGTATTTATGTCTTCCTACGTCCTGCGGACCAGTTCAGTCAGCCTGGAATCAAAGCAAGGACACAAAGGCAATTTCAACAATAGCCCTGCAGAGCTTTCTTATCAAACGGCTGCAAGTGCCTCCACACGCCGCTATAAATCAGGATTTTGTTCAATGCTCGTGATGTTCTAATTCAGCTTTTAGAGAGAGAGAGAGAGAGAGAAATTGTGAACAACAGGGGCATATAATTATATAGCGATATACTATTGACTTTCTCGGGATCACTATCTATTTTAAGAATTGCTTTTAATATTCTTACTTTTAAAGTGAAAACAGATTTGCAAAACTAATACCTCTAGTTGACCTTTTCACATCATAAGGTCACAGTGGGTTTTTCAGCCGCTCTGTACATTATTAGCGCCTTGTCCCATGATGCTTTTAGAAGGGGAACTGAAAGCGCTGGTACTTTTTTATCAAACCAAGGCAGTCGTTTACTGCTATGCTAAGAACTTCCTGTTTAAATAAATTTAAATTTATGTGACAATTCAGTGGGTTGTTTTTCTGGGTAACTTGCCAATGTCTCTTTTTTTTAAAGACAAATAAGTAAATAAATAAATAATAATAATTAATAATAATCAGTATTATTAATAATATTATATTGAGCTATGCTACCAAATAATTACCTAAAATGTAACATTCAGCCAGTAATAATGCACAACATTTATTTTGTGGTATTTGTTAATTTAATTTAATGAACTAACATGAACAAATAATAAACAGCTACAAAGATTTTTCCTGCAAAGATTAAAAAATGCCTTAAGGTGTCCCTTGTCACAGTGTAGTAATATATTTAAGTAATGAATAATATTAATCAACTATATGTATGTACTTATTATTGTTAGGGTTTTTCTTAGGGTGGCTTACATGGATTTATGCAAAAAAGTAAGTACATGATGTGCAAAAAGGACACCTTAAAAATGTGTTACCATGCTTAAGATATATATATCTCATTCTTTGTTAGTTAACAATCTCGAACAAACAAGACATATTATAATATTCTGTACATTTGGTCACGCGCACTTTGTTTTAAAGGTATAGTCATTTGAATCACAAAAATCACCTGTTTTTACAGTGTTTGATATCTATGGAAATGTTTAAGAATAACAAGAGAAAGTGAAAGGTGAATTTGTCAAAACGCAGGGGTTTTGGGGGTAATTCCACAGCATTGTCAGGGGCTTTTGAGGGGGTTGCTGTGCCGTTGAGTACCGACCTAAATCGAACGGGTTGGCTCCTGAGTCTCTATGATATTCTCGTCCAGATAAGTCTTAGCTAATCTTAGATAACAGCACGCCTCTTTATTAAGACACACCGTCACTGAAGTGTCTGGAGCACACATACAGGAGATGTTACACAACTAAGTTTAACACCGAGGTGGGACTCAAAATACCTGAGTAATGAAAATAAAGAGGTCATCCGTGTCCTGGGTCTGCGAAACACCTACAGCCAAGATGTTTTTACATCACGCTAACGCAAAGAGCCAACGGCTTTCGATCAAAACCAACTAGAAATGCAATATTGCTGTAATTAACTATAATGTGGTTCAGATCTTCAGACCCTTGCCACGATCCTGCGAAGGAAGAGATTTGTGGAAGAGTATTCGTGATAAACTGTGAGCGAGGCTCATCGCAGGCCAGCTGCTGTTTCTTTGTAAGCCCAAGAGAGTCACTTCTGTTTGTTATCAAAGTTCAAACAGCGGCAGCTTTCAGTTCCTTCTGAACGATATATGTGCTGAGAGGAAGGAAGTCAAAGAATGAAAAGCACACAACAAAATAAAGCGTATTTGCACGATGTGCTTAAAAGTACTTTTGCACGCTGCATTGTTAACTTTATTGAATGTGCACTTGTACTGTACTGTAAAAAAAAAATTATACTGTTATTTAAAAAACAGTAAAAACCCGTTAAAAAGGTTAATAATAAGTTCCCCTGCTATATACGGTGAAAAAATAGACATAATAGACATTTCAGACAATTTTACAATAAAATAACTTCTTCAGAAATTAAAAAGCCGGAATATTTTACAGGGATAACATTTAAATTGACTTTCTCAGAATTCCCTGGATTGCATTTAAAATTGTATGTTTCGTCTTAGTTTTTTTTTCTCAGCAGTTATGTTTATTAGGGTTGTATGTTACATCTAATGTTGCTAAATGAATGTTTATTGCATCAGTTTTCACCATGATGGTGTTTAGTGTTCGTGTGAATTGCATTGTGCACTAATGATGCTGCTTGTGATGAGCTTCGGTTCATCATGTGACTTTTTTGCTGGTTACCTGTGTTTTACAAAGGTACACATTTATGGATTTTTACCTTTTTTTCCCACTTTAACCATATCTCAAAAACAACAGTAATTAAAAATATGTGCTTAAGTTCTACTTAAGTGAGTTAAAAAGAACCTCAACTTCAGATTTAATATAAATAATAAATAAATAAAATACATTTGAATACAAATGAAATGCAATTTTCATTGCATAGAATTTAATTGCACACGTAAGTATATTATAGTTATTTACAAAATAATACTATTTTTAAAAGCATGTACTTCTTTTCCTTAATGGGAATGAATGACCCAAATGTCTAGGAACCTTAATGCCATAAAGGCTGAGTAACTACTTAGCAACAAGCCGTCCCACAATAGATTCCACCTAGCAACCACACAGAACACCCTAGCAACTGCATATTCAGAAACAACACCCACGACCATGATTAACATCGTGGATGGTAAGCACCACTCACACTTTTCTCAGAAAATCCAGTTGTCTTTTAACACTTGAACTGTGAACTCATGAATAAAAAGTATACGCTCTGAGTGCCGCACTTCGGCGAGCAACATCTAATCATTCAGAGTGACAATCAGCTTCGAATCATTCAGCGCCGTACAGAGCCGTTTGAAGATTGCTTATTCATACTTATTCACGAACGAAGTGTGGGAAGCAGAGGAGAGGAGAGAGAAAGAGAGGGTCAAAGACGACATTCAGAGCCCGCACACTGTCTAGGACACTCTTTAAATAGCCTTTGACCATCTCGGAGTTTGTACTGATGAGACTTATGGACAGGATTGATTGGGCTTATGGACAAGCACTTGAATCAGGCTTTCCTTTTTTAGCGGCGCAGAGCAGCTAACGCCAACAAATCATTCAGTTCCGTTTCAGTGAAGCGTTATATGAAGCTGTTAGCAAGTTAAAAGTAACATGTGAGCTCTAGCTCCGTCCTCCGACCTCGCGCCGGCCCGAATCTCACCTGATCTAGAGCCGCAGGACTGCCGTGTGCCACAAATAGCCTCATACTTTTTCCTGTCACTGAGATAAGCTGTTCCCTTCGAGAATAATCTAAGTTAACGCACAGTCAGAGATCCATGCAAAGTCCTCTCTGAGCCAAAGACAGATAGATAATTAATTAAATGTTAATTAAACATCTATGCAGCTTGCCATGAGAGTGGTGTATGCGATGACATATGTATGATATCATTTATGTAACGTCTCATGGTTATCATGATGTAGTTAGGACCAAATGGACAATGAAAAAAAGTCAGCTTAATGCACTTCAAACCTGATATGCATTTTTTAAGGTGTACTTGTTACAGTGTTATAGCATATATATAGTTAGTAATAATATTGAAATAAAATGACAGTGAAACTGTAATATTCAAACAAAGAGGAGCCAATGGTATTCATTTGAATCACCAGATGCATTATTTACATATCCACGCCAAATGAATAATTATTCAAAGACAATTTTGAACCTGCGTTGCACCAGCTCATGCTGTTGCATCGTGCATAATGTGTAAAATATAGCATATTTCATATTCACATTTTTCATACCACTGAAAAATCTTTTGGGGTTATTTATAGGCCAAACGCCATGGCCTAGTCACACCCTTCATTCTTAAAAATATTACTTCCCAAAGGAGGTTTTTGTAGAAATGCGATAAATAAACGTTTTTGGTTTTTCAAACATTTCAGGGAACCGTTTTTTTAAAGATCCTTAAATTGGTGAAAAACATTGACATCCTAAAGAAACCGTTTCCACTGTATATAACCTTTCGTGGAATGGGAAGGGACAAGGGATGTGGAGCAGATGTTTGTTTTGTATATATGCTATTTTGCATTTGACAGTTATTCACACGTGCTTCCGGCTTTATGAATCTTTCCCCTCATCGCATTGTTAAGTTCTAAGAAAGACTCGCCATTCATTCCAGATTAGGAATGAAGGATTATTGTAAATCCATGGGAGAAGCATGTGCTAGAGAGGTTATGTCTATATCATTCTGTCTTGTACTCGGCTTCTGTGCAGTAGGTGATTTCCGCCAAAGATGTATTGATTAATCAGCATCAGAAGCATCCAATTTATAAAATGCACAGAAAAGGAGTTTTGATCTTATACATCTTAGTATTTAAGGCACATATATGTGGCACTGGAGCACAAAACAGCATTAGCCAACAATTTTAGGTCAAAATTCTTGGTTTTACTTTGTTTTGATCGTCTTTTACCCACACTGTTGACTGTAAGTAACGTTACAACTGTAATCTACATGTTTCCTAACTTTCGCTAGTTAGTAGAGTATTGGCAGACTGGTCGGGTTAGGGTTATAATAAGTTGACATGTTCTTGAAAAGTTACCTAAAGTCAGTAAAATGTCTGTTGGTTGATCATCACACAGTTAGCAGATAATAATCAGAAGTTGCAATGTGCAAAATTGTTCTTTGTTTTTACTGTGTATTATATATTGCATTATAACTTTGCTAACTTGCTATTTACAATAATAGAGTGTTTTGATTTGGTTTGCAAGACCGTTTTCTCAGTGCCTTTTAATGTGTGACCTTTAAAAATCCTGCTGATGCACGGTGTGATCCTGACATGATGGAAACTTCCTTTTAGAGATGAGCATGTCCCTTCCTCAGCTTAGCAGTATGCCGTTCAGATTAATGGTGCAATTTACTGTGCGTCGGAAGAAGAGCACTGGGTTTAGCGCTGTACACAATGTAAAGGATGACCTGACATTAAAATAGCCCGTGCCCACATGTTACTCATGCGTCAGCAAATCCAATAAATTCTCACACTGGCTTGATTAATAATGCATAAGGTTATCATTACATCACGGTCTGCAGGGGTTCTGTCGCTTTATCCCTCGTTAAATATCCCGAATATCTTCTTAGTATTGTTAATCACCTTGGCATTGGTTGAATGTGATCTGCCAAATGCTGTCATATCATCCTGAAAAAGGCTCTGGGGAGAGTAGGGAGGGTCTAATGTAAAGCGTTATGCAGTGTAATGGTCTTGAGGTTATACAACAGTCCTTCAGCTATGTGCTGGCGTAGTGAATGGGATTATGGGTTTAAGGAGGGTTAGTGAGTGAGAGAGCTGTGTCATACTGATGCTAGTCTCGCAGCCGCTCCTCATCATATTTGCATGCAGGCACTGAAACGGGGTGTGATGGAGACAGGTCAGATTGCAACCAGGTCACTCGGCGTTATGTCACAGAGTAAAAGAAATCCTCAAGGCAGTATGAGATTAGTTCCACTGGGTTTAAACTACATCAGTTTTGTAGAACAGATCTGTTTGTACTAGTGTTATTAAAGTGTGTATATTCTGTTTTAGTATTCATTAATATGTTAGCTTTATTTTTTGGTTACACTTTATTTTGTTGGTCCTTTGAAACTACATGTCAACTAACTCTCTTTAGAATAGTAGACTGTTAGGTTAGGGTTAGTAAAGTAAGCATTGTCAACTCTCCTAGGGACTGGCATGGTAATGTACATGACAATGATAAAGCGTGACACAGCTCTAAGTGAATGAAAACATCCTGCAAAGTTATCGTCTCTCAAAAGAGTTGACGCTGAATCATTGAAACGAATAATTTTTTCAATGAATCCAAAGTTGTTTCATGTTGACGTCAACATCAAACATTAGCATATGGCCTGGGCAATTTTTAGACGCACAGACCTGGGAAAACTTTATTTTCAGGTTGGTCTGACTGAAAGTGCAAATTCATTCTTTGCCAGTAGGTGCTGCCTTCGGGAGCATTAAAAGCTAACAAACAGGGCTTTAAATTAAATCAATCAATCAATCAATCACTGGAGGGGTCTGGAAAAATGAATCGTTAAACAAATCGCTTGGGAGTCATTGAACAAATAAGTTAAAAAATAAATGCATATTATAAGAAAATTAAAGTGTTTTGTTACAGTGTAGGCATGTCAACCTGTTGTTTGGGACTCCTGAAACCAAAATATGAACCTTTTATAACCCATAATAGTAATAGTTTTGGAGGAACAGATCTGCTATGCTGCTGATACTGTGAGCATGTAGGAAATACTGCTACTGCACATATGACATATATGGAATAACCCCCATAGCATACACAAATCATCCCAAAGCAGATCTATCTGGGGAAGCATGCTGCACCTGCAACAGCAAGCACTAGTCCTATATCTGAATGTTAAGCAGCGAGCTGATTGGCTACTTATATAGGAGAGAACCAATCAGCTGTGCCATGTGATAATGATGTCATTACGTCAGATTGGGTTAGCCCTATCGGATTGCGCCAAACCCAAAGGTTGTGGGTTCTAGTCTTGGTACCAACAGGTATTGTAGGTGTGAACATACAGCACTCTCTTCCACCCGCAATACATAGCACAACTGAGGTAAGACCCTTGAACAAGACAGCGAACACTCAACCCTCGAAAGCAAACTATTCTGGGGACACAGATTTGTTTAAAGACATGGGTTTGACAGAGGTATTACAATTTGAAGGTGGTTTATGAGGACACTGTCAATGTCCCCCTAATTCAAACTATATAAATGCTATATATATGTGTGTGTGCGTATAGATGATAATATGGCTTTTGAATGAGATACACTACAGGATAAAATGAAGTAAACCAAAATGAAATTTTGTGACCAGCAATATATTGTGTATTGCAGCTAGACATTTAAAACTGTTGAAATGACAAAAATAAAAATTATTTGTTATTAAATGTGTACAAATGCGTATTACAGACAAAGTGTTTGTTTGTTTTGTTTCATTTGTTTATTTATATTTATTGTAGATTGTTAGTCTGTAAGAGTGTAATCTAAAGTGTTACCATAATTAGAAAAAAAAAAGTGCAATCATGTATTTATATTGGCAGATGTGCAGTATTTTGCAATATTTGCTGTGATGTGTTATGGTATATATTGATTAAACATGAATTTCTGTTGACCATTTTTCACGTTGTTGTCACCTTGAGCAGCTTGCTTTCTTTGGCAGCAACACAAATGCTCCATTGAGCAGAAGTAGGAGGACTTACTAAATCAAGCGTATCAGTGAGGGAGGAGACATTTAATGATTCCAATTACAATCCGTGGCTCTAGTCTGCCTCAATGCACTCTGGGGAAATGAGCCGTGCATCTCTCTTACTTGGCAAGCGGCAGGTCGGTGAATTACGTTGAGAACACACAGCACACATCCCCAGTCTGTTTTGACTTTACGCTCCGCTCTTGCATAAGTTCCCATCAGCGATGAACTAAAGAAAGAAAAAGGTTGTGACCCCTGCAGGTGCTGTGTGGACAGAGAAGGCTCTATTTTGGAGACCCCTTATACACTCCACCCCTCAAAACAACTGTGAACATGTGGAATCTGACAGAGGGAGAGAGAACATTAACAACATAATCCGGTGTGCTCGCTCTGGTTGTTGAAGGGATCTAGTTTTGACAGGCTGGGGTCTGGTTCCAACCCACCGGAACTAGTCATGTGCAAACAAAGCATGCTGTTCCCAACACTGAATATAAAAACATTATGATGATATTGCTTGTAAGATTAAGAAATGAGATTTGTTGCATAAGGCTAATTTCTGAGTCTGACTCATAGTTTATGGAAAAACTAAAGGGGGTCACTTGTGAAAAAGAGTATATATATATATATATATATATATATATATATATATATATATATATATATACAGAATATATACTAATATCTGTAGATAATATTAGATCTCAGCTCAGCTTTCAGTATGGTTGATGATACAATTTTTATTTCCCAGATGGAAAAATCATATAAGCATTCAGGGCACCGTTATTTATTGGTTCCAGTCTTTTTTTAACCAATAGGAAGTTTTCTGGATCCTTTGGAAAACATTACTCCTTAGCAACACATCACTCCTGTGGTGTTCCAATATTGTTCTCTTTATACTTGTTGCCATTGGGTTCCAAGTTTTTGTCGTGTCACTGAAAAACAACTTTGCTTTAATTTGAGTGTTGCTTTTCAGAAAACAAGGTATTTTTCGTTATTGAAAAAACTTTTTTTTTATTCATTTTATAGCATACGAATTATTGAACCCTTCTCTATGGACACATTGGTCATTACTTGGCAGTGGATGAGACAGAAAAAAAACCTCCCAGTTATCATCCAAAATATCTTAAAATGTGTTCTGAGAAGCTTTCTGGGGTTTGGAACGGCATGGGGGTAGAAAAAACTGTTATGTTCAGCTATTAATTGCGATTAATATAGACTTACACTGAAATAAATTTTTATTTAAAGGCAATTCATTGTTTGAAAATATCACATCTGGTTTGCACAAGTACATTCTTCAACAGTGCATCTTCTTTTGACTTTCACAGCAGATTTGAAGCAGAACATCATACAAATACTGAACTTTGTTCAGAAAATGAAAGGGAGACAAAAAGAGAAGGGCTGTTCTGGAACTTTCTGACAAAGAAAAGTGGAGAGCACCTCTTCATTATTCACGAAGGGAACGCTGCACAACGATACCTGAGCCGGTAGAGCGATATCTCCAGGGGTATCGCTGTTTCTGTTCCTCCCTCGGCCTCTTCTTGTCTTCTCACAAATAATTGCTATCGTAGTGAGGTCGTGTTTCACGTTCATGTGAAATATGCAGTTGGAGTGTCCCAGCGGAGGAAGAATGTTCACGTCACGAACTGACGTCACATACACACACATATAAACATCACGTGGCGACAGCCCTGAGGGTTTGAAAGTAAACACAAATGTACAGACGGGTCGTCACATGCACGCCGTCTGAAATGGGCCTTTCATGCATTAATGAAAACATCTTTCACTTAAATGCCAGAACTTGTCGTTACGGTGCTTGAGGTGCTGTGGATGAATTGGCCGAGCCAGTCAGTATGGATGCATGTCGTCACATAGTGGTTTTTAACTCTCACGTGCTTACAGTTTCTTGTTATTATGTTATGCTGGAATGCTAAATGGAGACGTCAATGAATGGAAAGACACCCTTTGGCACATTTAGGACATTGGGAGACTTGTTTCTACGCTTACATTGAGGTTCTTTACAAAGTTTTGCACAGTGCGTGTGATAGAAAATTACATGATAATTAAATAGTTCTGTACAGACTTACTCAGGTACTCCAAAGTCACGTACACACTATAGTCTCAGGGATATTGCCTATAATGCCCGATAAGGTTAGAGAAACACCTGATCAGAGACCTTTCCTTTACTTCAGACACTTTAGATTCACAGTTGGTGCTTCTTCTCTTCAGTTCTCCTCACTTACTACAGGGTTCAGGTCAGAAGCTTGGTTTTGTGCTCAATAACCCATTTTTTGTGTTGTTTTTAAGTTTGTGTTTGGATTATTGTATCCAAACTTTTAGATTTTTTATCTTTTGATATTTGATAGAATCCATGATGTCACGTGTCTACACCTCCAGCAGAAATATTGGTTCACAGCATAAAAAATACGGCCTATATTTCATTGTGCACAAAAAAAAAATACATTTTATCCCCGTTGTTACCAAATCCATCCTAAGTGTTTGTTGCTAAAAACTTTTTTAGTTTCATCTGACCATTGAAGTCAGTCCTATTTGAAGTTCCAGTCTTGTCTGACAACTGAATATGCTGGAGTCTGTTTTTGTAAGATCTTGGAGAATTTTTCTTGAAATCCTCTCAAACAACATGTGGTCATGTAGGTGCTGTTTAACGGTTGTTTTTTGACCCAGGCAATTTGTAAAGCTTAATTATCTTTGGCTCCATATCAGAAATATACCCAATCCTTGGTGTAAAAATGGTTGGATTATAAATTATAGTTTTGTGTGTGTATGAAACAAAGCTCACTTTCAAAACTGTGATGATTGACACCCTGGTAACCATAGCAACGTTCATAGCATCTGGAACATTTGGTATCCACTATATTTGTCTGACATAATATATTAGTAAGCGTTAACAGAACAGTTGTGTTTTATTCATGTTTGGAAAGTGAAAGCTTGAGAAAGCTTTGAGAAAGGTGAAGTGACAATTGAACTTATACAACATTCTATGGCCGAGTACACCCTGCAGCTAAATGTGGTTATCAGTTCACCTTTTAGAGGTGAATCCTCGTCTTACTGCCAGATCCTGCTAAAAAAAACCCTACAACATCAAGACCAAACTATGTTGATGTTAACCTTAAATTGTATTAACTGCATGAACTGGATGATTTTATAAACATAGCCCAAACTTAAAGATGTTTATTAAAATAAGTGGACGTTTCAACCCTTCAAGAGCTCTAAGTAGCCTATATGCTCTGTTGGTTTAGTTCAAATGTTGCCATGGTTACCAGGGTGTTAATCATCACAGTTTGCAGAGCAAGTTTTGTTCTGTACACACAAGACAGTAACTGAGTGATTCACTATTGTATTTAAATGCGGTTGTCAATCCCGATCCTTTACAATGTGTACATGGCCATAAGCACACTAGCATATGAACATATTCAACATTTTAAATCCCTAAAGTAGAGCATCAAAACAGTCATTTACTAGAGATGCCTGCAGGCACGGTAAAGCATTAGTCACATTCCTCACTCCCCCTCACAATCTTGGCTGGCACAAAAAATTATAACAATGTTATTAAATTGTGTGATAAATGTGAAGACCTGAGACCCAGCGTGCTGAGAATCATGCTTCAGTGTTGCAGGAACAAAGAGCTACAAAATCTGCTCTGTGACGTAACACTGTTTTATATCCGTTCTCTCAAATATTCAACATACCAGCTGGATTTTCTGAAGATGATGCCAGTGATGTCTGCCAGTGCAAAAAAAGACAAAACTTAATCCTAACCATGTAGCAAGTACATGTAGTTAATTAATATTGTATAATAAAATGTAACACATCTATTTTACGTAATGACCCAACACTGATCATGACCCACATCCCACATCTGTCCAGCTGTATTACAGGGTTATCCTGGCTGTTTCTCTCTCGGACCCTTCACATCATTCACTCACTGACAGCGGCGGAGCTCTAAATGAAAGCTTATGTAAATTCTTAGGCCCGATTATCTCTTCCAGTAAGTTTTCATTTGAACAGATTGTCCAGCCTGCTGCTTGAGCTGGGAATAAAGCACACATTCCCAACTGTATTTCATTACATTATGGAATGATGTCATCATATGCGAGGGATTACGGCCATGCAAAATATATAGCATTCGGCAATCAGCAAAAATCTGCTTTTGCACTCGGCATGAACTGATGCGGTGCTAGGGCTGTGATTACGAGCCGTCGGTGGACAGTTGAATGTGAATAGGATATCTTTGGGTGACCTAGTCAAGACGAAATTTTATCGGGCACTGCCACTACAGAAATTGGGTCTCTGAGGTTGCTATAAAACTCTCAAGAGACACGCAATGTCCTCATTTATTGCTACACAGTTTCTATGGGTGTTTATTGTGCAACCCAGTATCAGATCGGTTCCAATTTGCCAACTAAGTATCTTGATTGCAGTGAACTTGTCATTTTCTCTGAAAACATCTCATCTCTCTACAACTGACTTCATTTTTCGCTCTTACATAAATGTGTGACCGGGGACCGTAAGTCATTTCAACTACTGCTTTTTGCAGCGCATTTGCCTGAGAATCGGCTACATTGCCTCGAGGTCTCAGCAGCACAGTTCAGTGACGCTCTATGTCTTCTTTTTCATTCCCGCTGTCTTCATGTCCTTCTGTCTCTGACTGTATCCGCTCTCACTCTGGGGCCTCAGGTTAAGTTGAGTTAAACTCAGTGGTTGCGTAAGCAGGATACGAAAGACATTGCTGTCAGTTTGCCCTAAGCTTTTTGATGGAGACATTAGAACATCAGATCCAGCTGAGCTGATTGTGAAATCAATTATTTAATAAAACTTGATGTATCGTGCATAAGAAAAGCCATTTGAATATAAAAAAAATCATACATTATGTTATTAAAACCATTTACCATACAGATAAACAATATTATTTTAGACACCTTTAGACATATTTAAAAAATTGCTAACATATTACCTTAATTTTAGGTAACACTTTATTTAGATAGTTTCTACTAACAATAAGTAAGTTTGCAGCTACATGTGAACTAGAGGTCATTTAGAGTTTTAAAACATTCTAACACTTTAACTTACTAACTGTGAGATACTTTTTAAGTTTATGTCAACTTATTCTACTAAGCCTAAACCTACCCTAACAGTCTACTCTGAGAGTTAGTAGACAAGTAGCTGCAAATTAATAAGAATTAATAGACATTTAGTTACAAAGTTACTTATAGTTAGTAGGATGTCTAAAGAGGATTATCATATAGTCACATAACCTAGTTTCATCAAATCAGAGGATTTTGTAAGTAATATTTTCGATGATAATCAGAACTGATTAGAGATTAGTGAATATCTCTGAGGATTTTCACACTTTGGTACACAATGGATTTTCCGCTCGCATGTCTTAACTGATGCGTATCTTTTGTTTTGCAACTATGCAAATGCTTGCTTTTGCTAATCAAATATTGTTTCCATTTAAAAATGTGCTAAATTTGTCATGCATTTTATAGACAGAAGAAATTACAGAGGGAATTTGGCCTATTTTTGTGCATTAACTTATTGAATCGCTGTGCGACGATAGCTTAAAGAGCTTGTGATGTAAGACGACTCTTTGCGTAACGCACAAAGTTTAATGTAGGACTCATGAGGTCATCGTTTGGTGGATGTTATCTAACAAGCAACATGTCACTATTTCCTGCTTGAACTATATAGAGCATGATATGCCTTCAGGAAGAAAGGGAGAGCGAACGGGACTGTCCGTTTTGATTTTTAGCAATGGAAGGTTTTTGATTGATTATATCAATGATCCAGAATATATATACATCTCTTCACCCAGAGGGCAACTGTAACCTCATGCACTTACAGTTCAGTTGTCATGAATAAGGTTGCTGACGTGAATTTTCGATGATTTTCGTCACGGCAAATTAGTAGATGCGTGTGGATTGCTGTTAGTCGCTCAGTCAGGCTTCCGACTCGACATGGTGTTCACATGCAGCAGCAATCAATGGGGAATTGTGTGCAAATGTGCCCCCCCCCCAACACACACACACACACTCACACTCATTCACCATGAATAGGGCTATTATTTATAGGCCTCCAGACTGGGAGATGGTGTGGCTATGGAGATGGCATCACAGCGCTCCAGCAGCCCTGCCACACGGGACCATTCTCATGGGGTGATATGAACCATCTGATCTCATTGCTATGGCAAAGAAGCATGTGACCTTGAATCATGGAAAATCACAGCTGAATTACCCAGAATCCCACTGAGAGAGCGACCAACAGAGAGATAGGGCCTATAAACGGAGGAATGGAGAGCAAAAGGCACAGCTGGGTTTATGAGGGAGCTCAGCTGGGGCTGAATATTATAAATGATGCCAGCGCAGACAATGCTCCTGCAGCACCACTCGGATTTATTTTATTACAGCGGAAAGTGATGATTCAATAGCAGTAACAACAACAATAACGTTAGATGGATATGTTTTCTTTCAATTTCCTGTAGCATTAGCAAACGGTGTGTGGATGGGATTGTGTCCGAAAAAACACTAGAAAATAGTGAACATTTTCATTATATTCATATTAAACACCTCTGCACAAATTATGGAGGTCATTATGTTTTTTTTAATACATATAAACATATTTAACAAGTAGAGTATTTAATAATTCAATTCAGTAGTAAATCAGAGGGTTCTGAAAAAATGTATCCTGGTTTCTACAAAAAAACAAACAAAGTGGCTTTTTTTATATTTATAAGAAATGTTTCTTAAACATATTTCTTCAGCATATCAGAATGATTTCAGAGGGATCATGTGACACTGAAGACTAGAGTAATAATCACGGGAATCAATTACATTGTATCTGTATTCAAATAAAAAACTGTTAATGTAAATTGTAAATCTATTTAAGAATATATCCTGTATTTTTGCTGAAATAAATGCAGCCTGAGTCAGCATAACTAAAAAAAAAAATTTAATAATAAAGTAAAAAATAAGTAGTAAATCCTACTAAATGTCATTGTACTATTTGTCTTATTTTTTATTTAATTATTTATAGATTTTGTATTATTTATTTATTTTTAAGAAGTAAAAAAAAAAATACTGTAACGCTTTATTTTAAGGCGCCCATAATACAGAGTAAGTAGCCGTTGTACTTCCATAAAACAAAATGTACTTATCGTGTAATTGAGTTATGGAACAGTTTGTGCTTACAGTTTTTTTTTTTATGTAGATGTAATAGGCTGCTACTGTTACACATTTACTACTACTAAGTACCTTATCAGGTAATTACTCTGCATTATAACACCTTAAAATAAAGTGCTACCAAAATCACTACTGTGTTTGTTTTTGCTTTTATTTCTTTCCTATTGGAAAATGATCATCAATGTGGCATTCACAAGGCCTCGAAATACACCTCCAATGTTGCAGATGATGCCCAGACTAGAAACCTAACGCACTTTACTTCAGTATTTCAACTTCATTCGCTGTTAAAGTTAAAGACTGGTCAGAAGATCTGCTTGCATTAAAGGGCAGGAGGACATACAAACGTGTTTCTCAGTTTACCTAGAGTTCATTTCGACTAGTATAGGTGACCTTAACTTACTCACCAGTCGCCGTTGTCAAGTGTTCAGAAAAAAATCTCCCGACATGAAAAACGACACGATGAATAATGATAGTATGCTGTTGACAAATGAAAACATATTAAAATATCCTATTACAGCCACTTCAAAAAGAAAAGAAATGCCCCTCGCCATTGGTCAGTTTCTCACAGAGAAAAGTACAGGAGTGCACTGTACATGGATTTACAGTGGTGAAGAAATACTGTAGTGACCATATGTTTTCCCATTAACCTCTGCCGTTTACAGTAAAATACTGTACACACATTTTACAGCATCTCACTGTACATATTACGGTAAAATACTGTTCAAATTACAAAAACCGGTTACAGTGTATACTAGTGATGCATATCTGTGTTACAAATGCATTACTTGTACTATTAAGGTATATGTCGTGTCCTATGAGAAGGTAGACGTATGGAGATTTTAGACTGAACAAGCACTATTAATGACACAACAGTGTATGTTTGTAGTAATAGTATTGGTATTAGCAAAAGAGATCTCGTAATTTTTCACGCCGGTGCCCAAACTCCACACAAAGCCATCAAACCCCGAAAAGAGGCCACAGTAAATCTCTTCAGTCGGGAGCTTAAATGAGTGATTTCTCAGAGCTTACATATGTTATATCACCAAAGGCTCTTATTCAGCAAATTAAAGGATTTTTCCCCCTGTGAAAAAGTTTCTTTAAAATGAAAAAGCCAGATTAGTGTAATACTAATTGGTCACTGTAATGTTAGCTTGTCCTCATGGGAGAATTTGTCTGATTTATCAGTGGCTCCATTTATCAGTGGAATGATGACGATCTCTACAATATTAGATATACTAATACTATAGATATACTAATACTTCACCCAAAAGCAGACTCATCCTTAGATCATCAAAGATATAGATGAATTTGTTTCTTTGTCAAAACACATCTGGAGAAATGTTGCATAACATCTGTTGCTCACCAAAGGTTCCTCCGGAGTGAATGGGTGCCGTCAGAACGAGAGTCCCAACTGCCGATAGAAATATCAATAGAATAAAAAGTGTAATATGTACAGATCAAGCACCATTTACAAATAAAGACGGACTTTGAGGTTAGAGAACAACAGGAGATGGAGCAAGTGTTATTATGGTTTTTTAAAATGCCTCAATGATGTTTCGTACAAACACACAGCTTTTCCCTTCACAAGATCTTAATTGATCTAAATCATTTAACGACAGAAAAAAATCGTCTGAAGGGAAAGAAGTATAAAAAACAACGCAGAGTGTGTTCAGTAGTCCAGCTGTAGTTCACAGGGGGAGAATGTACAGGTAAACAGATGTGTTTTCAATCTGGATCTGAATGCTTCTACGCACATCTGACGTCATCCGGAAGCTGCTTCCAGCTGTGGACTGTGTATTAACTAAATGCTTTCATTATGTTTGGAACGAACCGAGGTATTTCTAAATGGCTGTATTTTTTGCTATTTTTTTATTAATCATTTGCTTGGTTTGTTTCAGGGTCACCAACAATTTTCATGCAATCTTCACATTTACTTCAAACAAACTGACCTACGCATGCATACTCAAATGCGCTTGCATACACTTTCCATAGGACTTTTCGTGCTTTTATGGAGGTGATCTCACTGCACTCGCGCAAGTCCTTCATGACAGATTAGCTGTGCGTGGAGAGACAGGAACTACTGCTAGAACAGTTTGTCCTAACTCTGTCCAGTTCATTTGGGTTTCGTGCCAGACCCCTATCAGCATAAATGCAGTTTCACATTACAGTGATGCACAGATTTATAAACACATGCTGTCAAGTATCCTGGCATCACTCTCACAAAATGAGTTATTAAGTGAGTTCAGATGCATTTCATCTATAACCACGTGCAGTGTAAGGGATAGTTTCTGCAAAAAAAATAAATAAATCATCACAACTCATCCGCTATCATTACAACCAAAACCTTTCCTTCCTCTGTGGGACACAGAAACAGACATTTTGAATAAAATTCAAGTAATAATATCCTATATGCCATTTTTAACACTTTTAACAATACATAATGTGCCAAAGCACTGAACAATATCAAATAGGAGAATATTTTCAGCAATATTGGATGCAGAGACATACAAGTGACATTTATTGGAAAATATACATTTTTATGTTCCCAAACGATCGAAGGTTTTTTTTTTATTTACGTTTTGAGTGAACTACTCCTTTCAGCGCCATAGAAGAAATACGATGAGGGAAACACCTCTGTTGCAGGGTGAGTCTTACCTAGAGACTAAACCTGAACTTAACCCATGTGTTTGTGTGTCATATGCGGTCGAGACCGGAATGAGGGGGAATGAGAGTTTGCGCAATCCCTACAGTAACTACAGAAAGAGCGCCATTATAAGCCCCCTCAGCCACACACCCCTGTTTTTAGAAACACAAACAAGTTTTGAGACGAGCGGTGAACTCTGCCCCCGGCCAGTGGGAACATTACAGGCGTGTGTGAAATATCTGCTCCGTGTTAGCGAGCAGGGTGCGGGATTCGCAGACTTAGTTTTGACCCCTTCGCTTGGACGCTTGGCCAGCATGTGCAGGTGTGTTTAAACTCCCCACGAGACCGTAAGGGTCGTGTTTTGTGCCAGACAGACGCTGCCGTTATGTTCTACGTGTTGTTGCTGTTCTGAATGCTGTGTGATTTCTGAACATTACGTCATCCTCGGCTTCACGGGCGTCTGTTATAACACTGTCCCGAACCATCACAGGATCATTTGTACAAAATGTCAATTGGGGAAAGTTTTAATATACATAACGATACATTTAGTAGTTTAGTTTATCAGAAATGCTTGTCAATGCACTAATTTTATATGTATTTCAAACACAAAAGAATTATGAAATTACATAAAGAGAGTCGTAAGATCTTCCGTGAAACAAATAATAATACAGTTTTATTAAAATTACATTTAAGGCGAGACACTCCACGGCAAAAAAAATCTAAATTTAAAATTCCTATTGTTATATAAGTTCATATATGTCACAATACTTACCAAGTTGATTGATCATGTTAAGAGTCACTAATCATTTTGGTTTGACATATTGTCTGAAATATTTAAATGAATGAGGTGTAATTAAAGATGCAGTAATCTGCATACATTTATGGACCAAAAATCTTAACATTGGATGAAGCCATGTCAAATTTATTTGTTTCATTTTGTCCACATATTATAGTTTTTAGTTTTTTTACGGAGGGAATTTCTGATATCTCTTTTTATCACTCCACACATGATAAAAAACTGACAGCAGCCAGATAAAAATGCAAACAAACTAAAACTAATAATGTAAATAATAAATACTGTATAAAATCAAGCAAACAGTATACGTACAAAACCCTCTATTCAAAAAATGTTTAGTATATAGATTAAAGTTGAACGTATGTAAGCGTTACTGAAGTAGATGTTTTTGGCACAGTGCAGGGAAATATCCAGTTTCTAAAAATATGTATTGTATCTGAAGATGGAAATACATAAAATGCAGCAGAAGAAAGGCTTAAAACTGCATTTTGAATGATTTCATTCTGCTTAGCTGAAAACCCCAAAATCTCAAAACTGACAGATGCATTAAATAAACTTTTTTTTACCCACAGTGTCTGACATCCAACTCACAAGAGCTGCAAACACTGCAGTCAGTTCACCCTGAAGTGCGTACTTTTTTGTGACAAGTACTCTTTTTTTTTACAAGTATGCTGAAGTGTTTTCCACAAGAGTACCTCGAAGCACTACACAGAATGCAAGCTGTATTCCATGTTTCCCAAAAGCACCGTTCTATAAGCAGCACGTAAAACCTTTTGTAAATTAGAGAGAGCGCTCCAAAATCCACTCATAAATCCACTGCATGAATCTTTCGTTTTTATAAGCTAAACAAACACTTTGTAGATTACAATGCATGCTGAAGTCTGAAGATAAATGAGAGAGAGAGAGAGTTTCTCAGTCTCAGTGTAGGCTGCTGGTGATGTTCTGAAGAGGCCGACATTAAAGACAACTGTTCCACCTCCACAACACAGACCCCGTCCTCCTCTCCGTCTCCCCCTCCACTCATCCACCTCATCTGTTCATCACACCTCTCCCTGAATCATCTGTCACATCACTCCTCCACACCCTATGGCCTGGACGCTCTCTCGGAGCTGCTAGAACATTCTCTGCCGTGTGAAGAACTCTCCTCATCTCCTTAACACTGATCGGCAGAATTATTACAAATCTAAAATTCCTATTATTTGTTAATCATCACGATTGCATCAGGTGACAAAAGGGTCTTCTTAAAGGCCTAGATCACCCCAAGATATAAAGTCTTTACACTTAAAGGGTCGGTCCGACCAAAAATGAAAATGATGTCTTTAATTACTCACCCCCAACCTTCGTTCACCTTCAGAACACAAATGAAGACATTTTTGATGCAATCTGAGAGCTTTCTGACCCTGCACAGACACGTTCAAGACCCTGACAGGTACGGACATCATTAAGATAGCCCACAACTGTCTCATTTAGAAGGCTGCGACCTCCGGAGGTTGTATTCGAAGGCTGTATACGTCATTGAGGATGTCTCATTTCAGGAAAGCAAGTAGGACACTTCGAATGCACTTCGAAAATTTAGCAATTTCAAATATACCAAATCCGTTATTCGGTCATTTTAAGTATTTTGTAGCCTCTTAAATGTCATCTAGTTGGGGTTGTTATTCACTGGACAGATCTACAGCAGTCATTTCAAACATTTCACTCTGCCCAGCAATTCTAATAACGGCATAGAGCCGAGTTCACTTCAGGTTCACCAGAATATCTTTTGGTTTGTGTTATATAACACTGGAGGACCATGTCAGTAATCACATTATCCTATGAAGACCAATAACAGATGCATCTTCCTGTTTACTTGTCCCAGAGCTTCCCATGGACTGAAATACGTAATATGTGCTGCAGAAATAGTCTCAACACATGTGAGACTTGAGCTTGCTCGCATGAAGGAATTTTGCTCCCATTTCTTAACGTAATGTCTAAAGAGAAAAGCAAGTTAAGCTCACAATAATAACGACTTAACTTTAACACCATTTAAATTTACATTCAATGTAAAATTCATAATGCAATTCTAATTCAGCTCAAGAAACCATTACGTTCAGCTCACACTTAAATGTACTCTTTTAAAGAATTTGCTCAAGTGTAATTTTAGATTACAAGATTTTTTAACTTGTTTGAAGTGCGTGAAAGATAATGATGGGTTAATTAAGTTAATTATTATGACGCAGGTGTTGTTGACACCTCTATTTTTGTTCTGCTTGTGATTTCTTGCACTGTCATCGTTGTTCCTTTTGACTGTTTACTATGTAACCTCATTTATTTTCTCTGCCCTCTCATTCTGGAATGTCCAAGTTCATTTTTTTTCTCGGACACCTACCCTTTTGCCACCGCCCCAAAGATTCCTCGGATAAAGGAACAATACAGAGTTTGTCCAGCGCGGCTTGAGCCTCATTGTTCATGCGAGGGCAGGAGGAGGTATGTTCCTCACAGGGAAAGAGAAATGAGCTTCCTTTATCAGTTTTATAGATTGGGCAAACTTTCTCAGCCTAAACATTAGTATAGATGTAGGTCACTTAAAGTTAAAATGAAATAAGCTTGATCCTATTTATTGTCTGGGGTTTTGGCTTTGCTTTGCACAGATCATTGATGCATATTATTCCATCTTCGTAATTTTTCAACAAATCAATTGCATGCCTTGTGAAGCATGCTTCCAATTAGAGCGTTTATGGAGATAATATAAAGAGTATAAAAATAATTAAAAATAAACTGCCAATTGAGTGCAATGTTTTCCAACAAATCAATGTTATAATTACATAAAAATGATTATAGATTACATTTATATTAAACTGAATTTAGTGTTTGTTTTTTGGCCAACTTATCTTTATAGTAATATGTACTTTGAACTAAAACATTTAATTTGCCATCACAATAGTGTGCACTTTTTATGTGTTAAGAAAGTAGTTAAGTTAAGCAGCCTTTCAAGTACATTTTTTTTAATGTTATTTTATTAAGTACACTACAAGTGTAATAGCCTTTAATCACATACACAATTACACACACACATATATATATATATATATTCTCAAATATATACAGTACATGTATGTTTTTGTATTTGTATGTCCGTAATAATATATACAGTATACACTTACAATAAAGAAATCTTTTTATTTCGGATGTGATTAACTGTGATTAATGTACCATACTAACCAATTATACCTTGAACCATCTAATGCTCCAGTGTTTTACAAATGCATGTAACAAAATACCAAATTTTTTTCAGTGTCTGTTTTACGCAGAAACAACATCGCAGGTTGATGAATGACGCTTTATTAATTTAAAGCCTGCTGCCTGACGCGTCACTATTCTCTTCTCACAGTCAGTGTGCATGTCTCTGCATAAAAAGGCCCCAGGCAGGTAATGTTGCTTTATGGTTTTGAAAGGCAGGTAAAATTAGTTTCACCTACAATGCTTTCGAAGATAAAAATACTGCGCGGATATTTAAAATACCATTTATTTTTACAGCTCACATTCCACTCAGCAAATTACAGTGGTGATCATTCGAACCTCTTTTAAAAATAGCCCGCTGACGTTCAACTGACGTAACAGACAACTTTCACTCTCTCTCTCAGCCCAGCTGTCACTAATACCAGGGCTTTAGATGATAAAAGACGACATTTGTAAAAGGGAGCGTTTATTTTCATGCTTCAGGCTTCAGCATCTCGTCTCGAAGGCTCTGTGTTACATAAAGACAATGCTGTTAGCGCAGACCAAGTGCATCGGCATTGTTTTGGAGCTTTCGTACTAAATGCAGTGTTTCATTTTCCCAGGCCTTCAACAATAAGTGGATTCCTGTGGTGCGAAGCACAATAAAACCCTCCTCGATGTTGCTGAAACCGAATCTGTTTTCCAGGCCGAGCCAAACCAGAAACAAGCTCAGACACGGCAACCGCAGAGAGACCCCCCTCCTGTTTCGTATAGTCTCACATGACAAGAGGAAAAAGAGGTTTGATCATGTTCACGAGCATGTCGAACAAAGTATTTGTGTAGCAGCATGCTGTTCAGATACAGCTGACACGGCCCTTTGAAGGATGTGTGGCTGTGGTTTATAAAGTGTCACAGTCAGTCTCGCGGTCTCTTCTGGCTTTGATGACCTGAGGTATATTTAGGCATTTCTAGATAACCTAGTCCTACCCAACCCCTGCAGCTTAAGAAGATTGTCATGTTTTTGGTAGTCTAGTAATCTAGCCTTCTGGTTTACTGGTTAAATGCCTTGACATTTACTTGCAACTCAAGCAACGTCTTTGGGTATGGTTAAATAAAAAATCGAGTTTTATAAAAACAATAAATTGAATGCTTTGAAGCATCTGAAGTCTTTTTTTATGCACGAATCATACATAATAAACCCTGCATGAAAAGTCAATATAAAAAAATAGATACCTTAAAGACTGTTGGTAACCAAACGGTTTTGGCTCCCATTGACTTCCACTGCACCCAAAAGGGTTTAGTTACCAACATTCACTCACAGTTTTATTTTAAAGTCCAATTCTCACCATTAACTAAAATAACATAATACTCACACAGCTGTTTTCAGCATCAAGACTGTCACACAATAATATACAGTATCCCTACAATTCTTGATACACATACATCTCTGTTACACATCTGGAACAGTCGGCTGACAGATGTCCAGTTGATGGATGGGTAAAATCCTGCCCTATATCCATGGATCCCTCTTCCTGAATCCTGCAAGCACTATCACCTTTCACAGGCACAGATTTAGAGACTGCGCTTAACTCAGTAAGATACGAGATGACCTTGAAGATCACTGCCAAAAACAGCCACGGAGGTCATAGACTACATAACCACGACTATATGTACTGTGTTTATATTTATGTATATACAAATACACACACACTCATGTATATAATTAAGAGAAACATTTTATATTCATATATTAAATGTGTGCATGATATAAAATACAATCATATAAATGTATGTACATGTAACTGTTTTTTAAAAAAATATACTGTACATGCGTGTGTGTTTAGATAAATACATATATTATGAAAACAAAAACAGTTCATGCTCATTTTTGCGATTATTTTGTACTTGAAAAATGAATGCTATAATAACCTCATTCCGTGGACACATACAGCACATTTTACGAGCACTACCTTTCCTGTTATGCGAGCTTCTTCTCAGCACATTCCTTGTGCTATTAACTATACCGACCGAAGAGTCACATGAGCTCTCTTATCCTGATATTCACAGGAAGAGCCTTACATAATCGCACGGAATAGCACAAAACTCGAGTGCTGGAGTTTTTCGAACACGTGGGACCCTGCGAACAGTCATGTGCCACAGGAATGTATGCATCTGTAAGGTCCGCTCTGTTTAAACTGAACAAAGCTCATTAGTTTAATTGTAATCTCTTCTGCAGATCCTTGAGTTATTGCATATTTACTACTTATGCATATTTACACATTAACTCATTGCATTGTCTTTTAATGCAGCGTCGGTGATCATAGCCAAACACATTCAGTAATGGCGATGCTGTTTCACGCCGCACATGCCATGACCCAACGCTCTGCACTAAGTTAAGTAACAAACAAGAGCTCATATTCATCTAATGAGAACATGTGGCATGCTTTTTACATGTGCGTGTAGTTTGCGCAAATGGTTCATTTAGAGTAAATAGGAAAACATATGTATGTATTCAGAGTCCAAAAATGTAGTAATTAGTAAAAATAAATTTTTTCCCCAATTTGCGTTTCAAAAAAAAATAATGGTTGAATAGTTTATTCTTTAGAACAGAAAAAACTGCTTTAGTGTTTTGTTTATTTTTGTAATTATGATGCAGTTTTGTATTTTATTGTTAGGATGTTTCCGAATAAAATTCACCAAAAATACCATAAAAGTTAAAATTTAAAGCGTTAGTTCACGCCAAAATTTAAATCCTGTGATTAATTACTCACCCTCATGCCGTTTCCAACCTGTAAGACTTTTGTTCATCTTTGAAACACAAATTAAGATATTTTTTGTTGAAATATGAGCGACAGCAACACAACTCAAATGTTTCCAGATCCAGAAACGTAACGTTAGTAAAAGCATCAATGAAACAACTTCAGTTTTGTGACACTTCTTATTTTTAACTTTTTTTGGGCAATTAACGAGAGATTTTTCATTTTGGGGTGAATTAACCCTTTAACATTAGTACTTTTATTGCACAATTATTTTATGCTATCATTTATTATTAAATAAATAGTGAATTTAATACCCTTTTCACTTAAACTGCATGAACAAAAATCCTGATGCATTATTCGAGCTTTATCTTTTTGTGCTTCAGCTGGCATAAAAACGTCTGACCATCCATACGAGGTCCACATGCTCAGTGCCACAGATTCATTTGTTTAGTGGCCTAGAAATAGTCCAAAATAAACAGCCAGTTTTTCATCAAAAGCATCCTATGAACTGCAAAAGATTACAGTTTACAGATTACAGTCGTTTTTGACCAGTTCTGGTAGCGTTTGTGGAGCCTTAATGTGCAATAACGTTTACCAACATGCGGTGTTGAGGTTTACGTTACAGAAAGCTGTGCTGTGGCATTTGCTGGGTCAGTCGGTGGTGTCTGTGTGATATTTAAACCTGGCTACAGTAAGTGTGTTTGTGAGATGCAGCGCTGGCAGCTGGCCTTGACTGCATTCCTCTTCAGCAGCAGGAGATTTTCCAGCGGACTTCAGAGCGCTCTCACGCTCACACAAGCACACGCATGTGTGGTCAGATGATTCAGAACACACATAAAAACACAGAAACGCTGCTTTCAGCACGGAAGAATTGTGAACACTACAGCGGCCCCAAAATGTACTTAGACCATATTCGTAATTAAAATGTATTGTATCACACCAGAGGCTTGTTAGGATATATTGCTTGAAGGAATCATCCAAATTTGTTGTAAATGGCTCAGCGATGTAGAAAGAGAATTATATCTTATACTTTATATTTATATTCTATTTTATTTTATTTTTTTATATTCTACTTTGCACACTTCTTTTTATATATATTTCTTATATTTTATATTTATATATACATTTAAATTTTGTTTCTATTTTGAACGGTTGTAAAGAACATTTCACTGCATGTCGTACCATGTATGTATGTGTATGTGACAAATAAAATTTGAATTTGATTTGAAAGTTGGAGAAATGTAGCTTTCCACCATTTGCTCACCAATAGATCCTCTGTAGTGAATGGGTGCCATCAGAATGAGTCCAAACAGCTGATAAAAACATGCACAAGTAATTCACACCACTCCAGTCCATCAGTTAAAGTCTAGGGAAGTGAAATGATGCATGTTTGTAAAAACTGTTGCTTCCAGCTTCAAAAGTCCTCTGACTTTCACTGCAGAGGAACCTCTGGTGAGCAAGTGACATAATGCAAAATTTCTTCAAATCTATTCAATTTATCTACATCTTGGGTGACCAGTGGGTTGCCTTATGTACGTTCAAATTACTTCACACAAATGTGCAGTACTCAAACACTCATAACGCATATAGTCCCTGTATCCTTTTAGACCTCCATCTAGGCAGTTAGACAGATGGATGAAGTGGATGAAGTGGCATTACAGAGTCTCCGTCAATGGGATTAGACAGGATTATTCCATCTTCATTGAGAACTCATCAGATTAATAATGACACAAAATCCTCATTCAGAAAACAGAAAGTTCAATTAAGAAAAAAATGAAACTAACCAGGCTTAAACAAACAGATGTGAGCTACATACCTATAATGTTGAGTGTTAAGAGGGTATTTACATACTATGAATCAGAGCCAGCCCAAGCCTTTATGAGGCACTAATCATATTTTATTCAGGGTTATTGTCAAAGCTTGTTCATTCACACAAATCTAACACACCCATTAACAGGTTTTTTTGTTGTAGTGTTGCTTACATAATACTATACCTGGTATGTTTTTACTGTTCTGTGATTTTTTTATTGTAACAAATTGCAAGTGCGATCAGGTGTTAATTTGCACTCCGGTTCATGAAACAGAAGCTTATTTTTATTACAAATTTATATACCCAGGAAAGTTACTTTTACGCAGAATACAAAAACTGATTTTTTGATGTTTAATCATGAATTTTGCTAAAACAGATACCCTATCTAGGCTACGCTAATTAACTGAGGTCGGATCTGATCAGGGGTGCGTTTCCCAAAAGCAACTATGGTCGCAAGTTCTGTCGCTACCAATGTAGTTCAATGGAAATAACGAGAATGGCCATGGTTATAACATATGGTTCAACATATGCTGGATTCTTTTTCTTTTAACAATCCTTTATTATACTTTAAACACCTATAATTGTTTATCCTTTTAGTGAAAACTTTGCCTGCATGAAGAGTGAGTTAACTAATCCATTTTATGTAAGATTAGAATGGATGGAATATATGGTTGCCAAGCAACTAGAAGTTATATTTGCAATATTCAAAACATCAGCTCTGCCACCTCATTTGAGCAAGACACTTAAATTTCACATGAGTGTGCCTTTCCTCGTGGAGAACACCTCTGGAGTCCTTGAGGACCTATATTTCAACATTAATTTTAATATGCCACGTTTGACATTTTGGGTAAAAGGATAGATGTGGATTTTATAGTCTTGCAGAATTAAATTTTTTTTTTGCAAGTGTCCAAGTTCTTTCTTTTTCTTCCTAAACTTTTTCTTTTTACTTCCTAAATAACCATCCTAAAGGGTTTTCATTGGAATCTAGGGTTCAATTAAGAACTTTTAACATCGTTGAAACCTTTCTGCTGTACGAAATGTTCTTTATTAGTGGAACATCCTTACAATATTATAATTCATGTTTTTCAAATAATATAAAAAAAAGCTCATTGAAGGACTGTTATGCTTTTTTTTAAGAAGCTCTGCAAAAACACTCTTTTGGAACTATTATTTTTAAGAGTGTATACTTGCTGTATTGTTATAGTTGCTTCTGTTATGAGAACTAATTTTAGTGTGCAAAGGCAAAAGCCAATGTCAATTAGCAAAAATAATACAACAGATTTTGCTATTATGACACTCAGTGTTTGTATTTACTCTGCTAAAATAGATATCTCACTGGGGGAGCCTTTTGCGGACGTGCATTATGAGAACCGGTCTGTTGATTCGTTTTCATTCCCTTCTATATTTAATACTAATAATAGCTTTGTCACCCGTGGAGGGGTCTTTAGACAGCTGGTGTTGTCAATGCTCCTCACTGCTTGTTTTTAATGGCATGTGTTGTTTCCAAAGTTCATTCTTGACACAACAGGTCAGTCTTTTCCCTTGCGGTTCTGTGAGAACCTGTCAGTTGGAGAGCCCTTGTTCAGTCCTGTTAAAACCTGAAGTCAGCGCTATCATGAGCTGGAGGAATGAAGTTCACAGATGTTCACAGTCTGCCACATTCTTCTGTCATCACTTCCATCTTCAGTTCATTCACTGATTCTGAATGAGGTCAGATGGTTATACAAAGCCAGATTTCTAACTCTATAACATTACAAATTTATTACTTTATTTTTAGATTGCAAAGTATGGTCCATGTTGGAGCTAGTTAAGAACTACCGGTAAGACTCTCACTACACTAGTTGCTTATTAGCATGCCTATTATTAACATATTGGTTTTGTTAATATCAGCAATTGGACCTTAAAATAATTTGTGACTGAATTGCCTAGATTGGAAGGAAGTGACTCTCAGCCTCAGATGTCAATCCAATTGTAGAGTCGGTTCACACTTGCGAACTGAAAATTAAAAGCTAGAATTACATTACCAGCTATGCATCTTAAAAATTAACATCTTAAAATGGTTCTTACCCTCCCCCAGACTCATTAAATCAATGTATTTGTGGCTACTTTCCTGCAAAATTACGTTATGACTCTTCTTGAACATTTTACAACACTTGCAAATTTAAATGTCCAGTTGAGCTACAAGCTTAGTTTAGTTTAGTTGTAGTTTTCTACAAAACAGATTAGCATGAATCTGCCTATGTTCATCCCATTGGTCATGTTAAAAAAAAAATCCTATTAGTGGAGGTAAATAGATAATGCTTTTTTGTCCATCATTCTTAAAAGTAACGTAACACCTACACTAAACCTTACCAACAGTATTAACAAAAAAATATATAAAATGCAATTGCAGCAGCATACTTCACTTCTACATATTTTAGAGCTATTTTATTGTGGCTCGACTTTCAAAGGAATCATAAATAAGCAATTTGCATTTCAAGTGCAATACTGTACAAGGCTTCTATGCCAGAAAAGCCATAGACATGTCTCTAGTTATGTGATGTACACGTACAAATGTATTAATTGCACTATAACCATATTCAGGTCTATAATTCAGGTGTATACTGTCATTGTATATATATATATATATATATATATATATATATATATATATATATACTGTTCATTCGTATGTGACAGTTTGTACAGTTTGAGGCAAAGAGTATAGCAAAAACAAGGCAAATAAAAACTAGTGAGAAATTTCTTCCAATGAGCCTTGTTTTTATCAGTCCATTGTGTTTGAAAGGTTCTAGGATGACATTATAAACACTCGGAGGAAGAACTATTTATGTGATGTGTCATGCTTAATGATTACCATTTATCTGCCTTTGTAAAATAACCTTACCTCAGAAATGTTGACAGTATCATACATTTTGGATCTCAATCTGCAGTGTGACTGCTCCTATGACAGCTGACTAATAGAGAAACAATAAGAGCACAGAAATTGATGGTGTGTTCCCTCTTTTCGCACTACAGACACTCCAACGCTCTTTTTGTCCAGGCAAACATTTGCCAGGATTATTGAAGGGCTAACTTTTATTTGTGATTCTTAAATACACCTTTTTTATTATTTTGTACTGTTCTTTGAGGTCCAATTATATTATTTATCAAGATTTTTATATCATAATGCATATATAAGAAGTAATAGTCTATTTTCTGTCCTGGTGCATCTACTGCTGTGATTGGCTAATAGTTGTTAGTAGTACAGCCTATGTCTAAAAGAAAGTTTTTGCATTTGCTAACACTATTGGTTAGGTTTAGGGTTGGATTTGGTTTAGGGCAAACCAAATCTGTGAAATAGGCTTTGACCAAGTTTATAAATGACTATAGTAGTAGCTCAAATTCAGCCCAAAGAATGCTGTGAGATACTGAACCAAATGCGCTAGCCATATCAAGGAAGATGATCTCTTTTTTCTGTTGGTGGACTGAATCATGCCTGTGTGATTATGTAAATTTTCAGTTTCTATGTTCTTCCCTTCAACATTAAGGACATTAAAAGGCCAGAATTCCTCTTCCTTTGGAATTAGTACTCCATCAGTTCTGCACTAGGCATTAGACATTAGGCATTAGGACTTATCCACACACTGTTCATCCCACACAGTATTTTTCTTTTTGTGTCAAATATGTTTTTTCCAGTTCCTCTAGGACTTGCTTTGAATTTCAGTGTCCCATTCTTTTTCTCTGCAAATAAGGATTTCAGAGACGTAATTTTTAAAGAACTAATTCCTTGTTCATTCTTTCCTTTTTCATGTCATCCATCCTTAAATGTTCTTCCAGTCAGTCAAGTTTTGATGTTCTCCTGGAATATGTTAACTCCCTCCTTCTCCATCTCTGAGGCTGTTCTCCACTGCATTTTTAGCTTCCTCCTCTGCTTTATCTAGCTGGCTTCTGGACTTGACCTCCGTAGCTGGTATGTCCTCTTTAACTCCATATATTCCAGCTCCATATATGATGTCTCCCATCAATAGCACCCTTCACTCTTTCCAAGATACAGCTCACATCAGCATTAAAGTCCTCCTATCTTGCTTTTTTAAATGCTCTTCACCAGTTTACCTTTGGTCTGCCTTAGCTTCTTATCACTTGGTGACTTTCCTGTCTGGGTGGGCTCTTTATACACCCTCACTACTATCTCTGAGCTTCATCAAACTTCTCTTACTACAGGGAGTGTAGCTGTCCCACTGAATTGATGGTCAATAATCGTCAACTGATGTTTCCAAAAAATGTTTAATATGTTGACATTTAGATAAAACACCGTAAGAACTATAAAGAAACAAAAAAAACACATAGCAACCATTAACACATTACAACAATAAGCTGATATTATCACTAGTGCGATAAAAAGGGCACTTCATCGTAGACCACGAGATTATATGCATCACACACACAAAACATTTACCTTATAACCCTTTCAGTGAGAAGCACAATATCAAAGTGAAAGGGGGAAAAATCCACGCTGCATTCTGCGACCATGCACAAACATTCATGTGAATCTAGGAAATGCGAAGCACCTTATACGTTACACCACAAGCTTATCTATCAAAATAAAAGTCCTTAACTGAAATACAGAAATATCACATTAAATAAGCAAGTAATAAATGAAACGAAACAAAAATACATCAATACATAATTTAAAAAGTGACATGGGTCACTTACACTCCCACCAATCATGAGTTTGGACACGAATGATTCCTTAACAATAGTGTCCTTAAATGATGCATTAAGGCATTAAATTACATTAAGGAACATTAAGGCAGACAGAAAAGTTTAATTGGCCTCCAACAGTAAAACCAATTTTTGAACTGGACACTCAATTACAGAAGGCTTAACAAAACATTCCGCCCTCCTTGCAGAATTTCTCTTACCAAGATGGATCTTAACTCTTCTTACTAGTCCATCTGAATCTATAGTTGTTTCTACGATTCTACCTAGAGGCCATTTATGTCTAGGCAAATCATTGTCCTTGACAATCATTATGTCTCCTGCTGACAAGTTTCTTCTTGGGGTATGCCAGCGCAGTCTGAGAGCAATGTTAGAAAGATACTCTTTACGCCAGCGACCCCAGAATTGCTCGGCAAGATACTACACATGACGCCATCTCTTTCTTGCATAAAGATCGAACCGCTCCACGAATGGCAATAAGACAGCGCAAGCCATTAATAAAGGAATCTGTGTAGAGTGTGTCGAGCATTTCAATATGAATGGTGCGAGAGGAAAGACAAGTAAAGAGAAGTCCATATCTTTTATGTGTCGTTCGACCTTGCTTGACAGGGAATGGGTCAAAACAATCCATACCACAATAAGTGAAGGGTGGAGAGGGATTCACTCTCTCTGAAGGTAAACAAGCCATTTTTTGCTCCTCTACTGATCTCCTAAGTTTTCTGCAAATCACACAATTGTGAATATAAGATGCAACAGCACAATTAATGCCGAGAATCCAATAGCCCCTTGCACGGATTCCATTAATGGTAAAACCTCTACCTTGATGCTTAATTCCTTCGTGGCAATCAGCTATAATCAATCTTGTGATGTGATGGTCTTTGGGAAGGATTACAGGATTTTTAAATAGACTACAAGACATATTGTCAAGCCTTCCTGCCACCTTAAGTAAACCATCGCTGTCAAGAAATGGATTGAGATTGTACAAGTCACTATGAGATGACAGTGATGTTGCTTACCACTTTCAAATCCTCTTGGAATACATCCTTTTGTAGATGTGTAATTATTATGTGCTCTGCCCTTTCTCTTTCCTCAACAATAGGAAGATCAATCCCTTTGAATTTACGAATTCGTTGTTGGATGCATGCAATTGCTTTAACTGCCTGAGACCAAGATGAAAACTTGGAAAAACGATCAACAAAGCTTCTATGTTCTATGGCTTGTGAATTAAGTACCAGAGCACCTCGGACTTCTACATCATCTGGTTGCAGCTCAAGGACCTCACTGAAGACTGGAATTATTTCCTTGTTCCACAAGAATGTTGGCCCTGTAAACCAGTCAGAGGAAGTCAGTTCCTTAACAGTGAGGCCCCTTGAGGCGTAGTCTGCTGGATTCGCCTTTGTTGAGACATACCTCCATTGTTGTGGAGTGGTACATAGATGGATCTTTTGCACTCGGTTCGCGACAAAGGTATGAAATCGTCGCACCTCATTACTGATGTATCCTAGGACGACCTTGGAATCTGTCCAAAAGAACTCCTTGATGTCAGTATACTGAAGTTCTCTTTTGAGAATCTGACATCCACAGAAACAACAGCTGCTGTTAATTTCAATCTTGGGATAGTTGTTACTTTTATTGGAGACACACAAGATTTTGCCATAGCTAGAGCAACATGAACATCTTCCTTTTCATTTTTTAATCTCAAATATGAATACTGTCCATATCCCTTGGTACTGGCGTCAGAAAAATGATGTAGCTCTGCCTCTTTAATCTTCCAAAGCTGTGAGGAGCCAAAGTACGAGGAACACTCAATTCTGTCAAGTTAACCAAATCTCTTCTCCAGCACTCCCATCTTCTCTGTAATTCAGTGCACAATACATCATCCCACCTTGTGCCTTGTTTACATGCTTCCTGTAATATTTTCTTCCCTTTAAGAGTGAATGGAGCAATGAATCCAAGTGGGTCATACAATGACGCTATAGTGGATAAAATCCCTCGTTGGGTTGCTGGCTGTTCTTTGGGAGAAATATCAAATTTAAAACAATCATGTTCCATATTCCACTGAATCCCCAATGTCCGATCTACCAAGGAATTACTAAAAGACAGGTTTGGTTCTCTCATACCATTTGCTCGTTCTGATGGTGGAATACAGCCTTGTCATTGGATACAAATTTGTGAAGTCTAAGGCCACCAGTAGCACAGAGTTTTCTGGCTTCCTGGGCCAGTTGGATTGCTTCCTTTGATGTCTGTACGCTTGTGACACCATCATCCACATAGAAATCATTCATTATGAACTGGAAACCCAAGGGATACTGATTTTTATTACCTTCCGCTAGGTACTTCAGTCCATAGTTCATACATCCAGGGGATGAAGATGCTCCAAACAGATGTACTGTCATTCGGTACTTCTGAGGCGGTTCTGCTAAGTCTCCATTCCTCCACCACAAGAAACGTAGGAAATCTCTGTCAGCTTCGCGCACATAAAACTGGTTATTATAAAATTTTCTCCACATCGCATATTAATGCAACAGGGTGCTGACAAAATCTAAGAAGGATACCAATCAAACTATTCATCAGATCAGGTCCTTGCAGAAGATAATCGTTTAGACTGACTCCATCATATCTCGCTGAACAATCAAAGACTACTCTCAGCTTGTCACGTGAAAAAACCCTGTGATGAGGCACATACCATTTTTCACCTTCAGACTCATCATCCTTGATTTCTTCTGCTTCTCCCTTATCAATGATATCCTCCATAAATTTCACATAACACTCCTTATAGCTTTGATCCTTTAACAATTTCCTCTTCAGGTGATAAAGCCTTACGAGGGCATATTGTCTATTGTTTGTCAATTTAGGTTTCTCCTTAAAGGGCAAAGGCATTTCTAAGTGTCCAGCACTGTTTTTCTTAATATCCTTGCTTAATTGATTCAAAAAATGAATATCATCTTGAAACAGAGATATCCTTAAAATCTGATTCAAGAATGCTTATAGCATCTGATGGAGTCAGCAGAGGCATTTCTTTAACAGAAACGCGATGACAAAAACTCGGACCAACAACAGAACTAAGTTGGGGTGCAGAAGGTCCAACAATACTCCATCCTAAATCAGTTTTAACAGCGTATGGATCATCATTGTCTCCTAAAATCACTTGTCTTGGAGCTAAGGCTCTAGCACAGTTATAGCCAATCAATAGTCCATTCTCACAATCCATCAGAGGAGGAATCTCGTTACTCACAGCAGAAAGATGGTTCCAGAGTTTCACATGTTGGTATATGTGCACGATTAACTTGAATGTATTCTTTAGTATAGGCAGGAGGAAGTTCAATATAAGTGGCAGAACTATAGCCTCTCACACAAAGTCCTTGAACCCTTTCACTTTTCACTACAGTATCTCTTCCAGTCATAGTAGTTAGTTTTAGCTTCACAGGAATCTTATCTACCTGCAAATTGTTGCTTACTTCTTGGTCAATGAAAGTTGTGTCACTTTGGGAATCAAGCAAGGCATAAACTAGTTTCTCTACACTGGGTTGGCACTTGAGGATACCCATACTGGTACAACCATTGAAGTATGGAAAGATGTTTCATGATCCACACTAAGTGACTGAACAGCTGTAGAATCATTTTCTAAATTTTGAGCAGATACTGCTACTGGGATTAGGTTTCCCTTTTTAATGTAATTATCATCATGAAGACAAGTAGGATGCTTTCCTTTACGTGTTTTGCAGAACAGACGTCAGTCTCTTGCGCTATGACCCTGTTTCAAGTAACCATAAAAGAGATTGTTTTCTCTGCATCTACATAAATCCTTCTCTCTTCTAAGGTCTTAGTCATTACTTCATGACAATCATTGAACTGATGCTTAGGGTCATGGCAGAAAATACATGAAGATTTTGCATTGCTCTTCAAAACCCTCTGCTTATCTATTCCCAGAACAGCCTGAGTATGAAAAACATTACCCTTATTGCCTCTGCCTTCTTTAAGGCTTCGTTTTTCGATGGATCCCAAGCTAAGGGCATAAGAAGAAGTGACTGGATTGCATACAACTTCTGATTCCAATGACACAAAATCTGCAAAGGCCTTAAAATCAGGGAAAGTTTGCCTTTCTCTCAAACTCTGAGTAACTTGACGATTCCAGCGTGATGCAGCCCATTCAGGTAGCTTTTGAACTAGTTTTTGATTTTCTTCGCAATCATTCAATATCTGTAAGCCTTCTGTAAGCCTCTTGACAAGCATTAAGAAAATCTGAAAAATCTCTAAGTCCAACAGCATCTTTGTACTGAACCTTTGGCCAACTTGCCAGTTTCTGTCTTGTATAATAAATGGCTGCCCATATCTTTGATCTAATTTAGTCCAGGCATCTTTGTAAGCCTCATTATCGCTTCAACAAAACGTGCCATCTAAAATTTTATGTGCTGCTCCACCCACATACCTTTTTAGATCAGCGGGAGATACACTCTTTTTATCAATCAATGACACAAAAGAGGCCTTCCATTCAACATACTGGATGGGATCACCATTAAATACATACTCTGGAGTTGGTAGTCTTTTCAGATTTATGCTATCGTGAAATAATTGTACAAGAGAAGAAACTTCATTTTGAGATGGAGAGATTTCGTTAATAGATTGATTAAAAGAACTCTGAGAAGTATGCTGCCTTTCTCTAGCGACATTATTTTCTGAGGAATTTTCAACTCCTTGCATCACTATTTGATCATAGGCCTTGAACCTAGCTTGTGCTACTCTCAGATCCTTTTCAGCCTGTAGTCGCTCAAGTTCATGTCTTTGTATATCTAGGTCCTTCTTTTGCCTTTCCTGTAATTCCAGAATTTTATCCTTCTGTTTGTTTTCCTCCAATATCTTGAACTCCTCTTCCCTTACTGCCAGTTCTGCAGCTGCTTCAGCATGCTTTGACGCTACATGAGAGGATCCAGTATGATGGCTTAGTTGGTCAACAGACTTACAACTGATTCTGGAGACAGTAGATCCATAAATTGATTGAGCATAGCTACAATCAAGCAGTTCCTTTAAACGGTGTTTGACCTGTTCCTCATTGAGCCCTGAAATTCTCTCATAGGCAATTTTCATCATATTTGCTGTTACTGCTTCACAAGCATCAATACGACGTCTTAATTCTGTAGATGGAGTAACAATATCTCAAACTTCCTTACAGATCTCCATAACAATCGCCCTTTTATTTTCCAAACTATCTATGAGGGATGCAATGTCGCTCTCAGATAAATCAGACTTAAGTTGGTTTCGGGCCGCACGTGCTAGAATTTTCCATTTTTCATATGCAGAAATTAACTTTCTTTCCCTTTTCTGAGCATTCTCTTCTTGCAATGCAGCCATTTTCACAGTAGGATTCCGTGAACGAACTGAACGTCGAGGGCCTTGAGATTCTAAACAGACTTCTTGAACTCCAGTATTACGTTTATATAAATCATGTTCTTCACCCTCGTTTCTATCTGTAATTTGACGCTTCGCTACAGTTTCAGTTGATTTTTGAAATACCTTGTTAAGAGTCTGAACAACATGTTGGGAACCATTAACTTCACTTTCAATATTGTCAAAGGAGCAATGTGGCTCTATCATTTTAAACAATAACAAAACACAAAAATAACTAAAGGCGCTTACAGTGTAATTGATAAAACCCAGACAATATAAACAGCATATAGCATCAACATTAAAACTGTATTAGGATGTCAAGAAATATGTTGCTCTTAAAACACCCTCTTTTCAAACACAAGAGTCTCTTCAAAGCCTTTAAAATGTTTCAAACTCCTCCCTTTTAAATTAAAAACGAAGAAATGTCTCGTGATTAAGATTGTGTTTGAAGGATGAATGTCGCCTTAAAAGGAACGCGGTTCTTTTCAATTCATAATGCGTAGATTAATCCTTCCTTGTCCGTAATTAGCGAACCATACGACCATCAGGACCGACTCGCTGCCCATAAACTTTCGCTTTAAGAAGACCCGTCAATCATCCACACGAATGACCAAGCTCTTACTGTAGCTGTCCCACTGAATTGATGGTCAATACTCGCCAACTGATGTTTCCAAAAAATGTTTAATACGTTGACATTTAGATAAAATACCGTAAGAGCTATAAAGAAACAAAACAAACACAATAAGCTGATATTATCACTAGTGTGATAAAAAGGGCACTTCATCGTAGACCACGAGCTTATATGCATCACACACACAACACATTTGCCTTATAACCCTTTCAGTGAGAAGCACAATATCAAAGTGAAAGGGGGAAAAAAATATCCATGCTGCATTCTGCGACCATGCACAAACATTCATGTGAATCTAGGAAATGCGAAGCACCTTATACGTCACACCACAAGCGTATCTATCAAAATAAAAGTCCTTAACTCAAATACAGAAATATCACATTAAATAAGCAAGTAATAAATGAAACGAAACAAAAATACATCAATACATAATTTAAAAAGTGACATGGGTCACTTACAGGGGGACTGATATTTTGCACTTGCCTTACCTGAAGCTTTTCACCGGTCTCTTTAGTGTGGTTCTTGCCTTCTTCATATTTATTTAATTTCCAATTTCATCAACAGTGTAATCCATCATTGTGTCTTCTTCCACCCCTACTCTCATCAACACCAGGGCTTTTCTTCCTTTCATTCTCTTCCTAGCTAATAATGGATAACCATTATTAGCTGTGAAGAGAATTAAAAGGAGAACAAAAGTACAAAAGTGTGACTCCATATAATGCTTTTGTACTGGAGCCTGCTGACAGCTAGCCTCTACCAGCTCCAAGTGGGGTCTATTCCCTCCAGTCAGCTGTTTCCTTGCCATCACAGGGTCTTTTTTTGTTGTTGTCAGATATTCTTTTCAGGTCCACCTATGCATTAAACAGGATTTAATACAATCTAGAAGGCTTAGCATCATCTTTTAGTTTTAGTCTTTTTGAAAAACGTATGGAATTGTGTTTTGTTTGAAACAAATCTATGGTAAAATGAACAAAGTATCTTGGTGCACATTTTAGCGAGACACGAAATATGTACCCATAAGCACATATCACTGCAGTTTCCAATAGAAATAAACACTGGAGACAGTAAAACTACAGCCTTTTATTCTTTTTCACACAAATTTACAGTGTCGATTAATAAAGTGTTATTTTTACACACTTACTTGAAGAATATCATGTGACTTTAGAACAATAGTAACATGCTGGGATATTTTTGAGCATCACACATATCCAGCTTCATGTCTGTGGGTTTTCATAGACGGTAGGCTTGTACTTGGGAGGCAAAGAGCTCCGATTTGAATCCTGTGTAACTATGGTTCAACAAAAACAGTTCAAATCTTTGTAAAAGTAAGTTGAAATGGCTTAGTTTCATCAACAAATGTTTTTATGTCAGTTTTGCATTTGTTAACACTATTGAGCAGGTTTACGGTTGAATTTGGCATATTGCCGACGGATATTTAAATTCTGAACCACTGAAATACATACCTACATCAATGCAATGAACTGTGCCAGGGTTCACGTATTAAACTGTATTATAGTGCCACTGAGTTGAAAATTGTCTTTGAAACTGCAGTAAAATGTGTAGTAAAGCACATAAAATTACACAGAGGTACATATTCTTGAGACCAGGTTATACATGTTTTAAGCTTCTATACCACATTCCTCCTTTGTAAATCACTTTTCATCAAATATCCTGTTAAAGGCTACAAGTGAATGTTAAAATGCATAATTCCTGACCTAAAAAATTAGCATATCTGATCTGTTTCTCATATTGATGCACTCTTTAATGGCCTGAATATGTGCCTGTATATTGTTCGTTAATGTCCTCCTGTAAAGCAGGTTGGTTATAACCCCTGCTGAACAAGCTGTAGATGTCTCTGTGTGTGACTGGGACTTGCAGGTAAATGGAAAGCCCCCTATTCTGGTTACCATGGTTACCGGTGACTTACCTGCTGTCTGAAGTGGAAGGTTCCAGCAAAGGGATTTAGCGGCTGCGACTCGATCCCCACTTAACCCGAATCTCCTATGCGCTCTTGAGGGTCGAAAGTCAACTGTGTCACTAGACTCGTTCAAACTGACAACTAGAAATGAGCTGAATTTTTGGAAAAGAAAATAAAAATTGCCACTCATGGCGTGAGATTATGTGTTGCAAAGATCAAAGACATCCAAAAGCAATTAGAGGGGTAGGTTACCTAGATATGGATCAACTCACCCTCATCTTCCACTTGTATGACTTTCTTTCTTTAGTGGAACACAGAATAAGATCTTTTGGAAAGGTTACCATTGACTTTCACTGAATGGAAAAGCAGATTTCCTAAAATATCTTCTTTTATGTTCCACATAACAACAGAAACTCACATACTGTAGGTTTGAAATAGCTTAAGGGTGAGTAAATGATGACAGAATTATAATTTTGTGGCTCAGCTATCCTTTTGAAATACAAAACAGAACCGAAATCAGCCTTGAAGCAAAACAGAGCAAATGTATACGAAAGCAAATATTCTTAAGAGGATAATTGATGAAAGTAACATGAAAGAATTTGGAAAGACTGTCATGGTTATGCAATTTCAAAGCCAGTGGAAAATGAATGCTTGCAATACTTTTCTTGTACTGCGGTCTTCATCAATCTTAACAAGGTCAGCTGAGGCCGCTTCAAAGATGGCCACATTTATCATAATGAAATGTGTCTTTTCTTGTCTGTGTGTGATAATTGTTATTTAAGTGATGTGGTATGAACACAACGAACTTTCACCATCAGATTGAGCGCTGAGAAAGAAATGTTCAGCACACGCAGCTGAAGGCAGAGGTGGGAGAGCCGATATAATGAGATCAAATCAGATTAGTCTGTAGGGTAACTCTGATATCTGACATGCCCCTCAGTGAATGTGACTTTGTCTGGAATATCATGTCTAGCCATCTCCAATATGCTGCGCGAAGTGTTTTCAGTGTTAAGTGTTAGTTATTAAGTGTCTGAACCAGAAAACAGACAACAGGTCGTGTGCATATTAAAATTCATTTTCATGTTTTTTTTTATTTTATAAATAAGACTGCATTTATTTGATCAATAATAAAGTAAAAAAGTAATACTGCAAAATAGGATTGCAATTAAAATATAGTTTTTTTTATATATCTAAACTTTTTCAGCAGCTAATTGTTTCTTAGCATTAGCAATGTTGAAAAGTTGCATTCAAAGCAGAAAGATATGTCAAACTTTGATAATAATATGTACCATTAATAATAATTAAGCTTCAATAACAATCACACCAAAATTTGGCTGCTGAAATTAGAATTTTTTTAAACCACCATATTGCTATTTTAATGTATTTTTCAATCAAATGAAATATGAAATCAATCAAATAAAGCCTTGGTGAACACATGAGAGACTTGTTTGTTGGCCTGCAGACTATACTTACTATATTGTTAGGGTTAGGATTAGACTTTGTTTCAGGGTTACTTGCATGTAATTATAAGTACACCTTAAAATAAAGTGTTAAATAAATACCCTTTATTAAAAGTTACAAAAAAAGAGAAGGGAGCATATCTTTCTTGTTTTTATTTATCCTACATTTTTATACTAAAACAACTACAACTAAATCAAACAAAACAACAACAAACCGGATGCGCGCAATTGGTGTTAAAATGTCACAAACTGAAATTTATGGGAAACAGAGCTTCGGTATAGTGCCTGCAAGATTTGGGAACCCCTGTCCGAGTCACAAGCTCATGTAATGCACTCCTGGTGTTTGTCTGCACACGGGCTGCTCGACAAAAAGCAGTTGTAACCGGACTGTGCTTCAATTTGTCTGCTTTATCATAACATCATCCACTGTGCAGTAATTGTGATGCAGATGTGAGGAGACAGACCGGCAGGGGGCTTGATACAGGTTGTACTGAACAGACACAGTCAGACGGCCACAGAAGAGAAGCCTGGACACCTAAAATGACCGTTCTAAAGTATATAGTGCACTACAAAATAAAAGGCATCAAATGAAAATCTTCTTGGTATCTACCAAGAACAGTATCGAATTAACAGTTTAGGACAACAAACCCCAAAACAGTTTAAATTAAAAGTACTAATTGCACAATCTTATTTTTTATTTAGATATAATCTTGTTTAGGTATGGGGGTGAAAACAGGCCTGCTTTCTAACTAATCTGGCTTCTGAATATTGATAAAAGGTTTCAATTAAACTAGGAAACATATGAATTTAAAAACACAACCTCCTACTACGGTTATCTAGGACGAGATTTTGCATCACGCAGTGAATCATAAGAAGCATGAGGTGAATATTAAGAGCAAGTATAATTACAATCCTATTCACTGGCATCAAAGCACAGCGGAGGATTCCTGTTCGAAGTGAATGTTCATCACTGATAACATGATGACAGTCATACTTCATTAACTCTCAAAACATTCTGTCCCGAGGAGAAATACCGCGATGGCAGAATGTTCTGGAGTCATTAAGCAATTGCAACAACCACCTCCTCTCGGACAGAACATTCTGATCTGCAGAAACACAGACGCCTTCATGTGCTCTTAGTTGAACTGAATGTGCATTTGTAATGTGCTTCACCTCTGAAAGAAAAATATTCCACCTCCGAGATGCTCATGTCTTTCTTTCCTTAGTCGCAAAGAAATTAAACTATTTGTTTTCTCCTTATAGTGAACTTCAACAGGGATCAACACGATGAAGGTCCAAATTGCAGTTTCAATGCAGCTTCAGAGGGCTCTGAACGATTCCCCCGATTGTCTCCTCCAACCTCAAAACCGCCTGACATCATTGTTTTATTGTTTTTGTAAAAGAAATTTATGACTATCTGTGCTGACCAACAGAAGACGGGGAATGTTTTAAATATTACACACTTTGAAATGCGTTTTAAATGCGTGCATAACTAATATTTTATTAAGATTTTTCTTGACCTGTCGCTGTCCATTTAACCTCCATGTGATGTCTGAGAAGGCCAGACGGTCAGTTCTCCTGGGTCGATGGGCGGCACACATGCTGTGTCACGGTACAGTGTGTCATGTGATAATTCCATTAGACGGGGATCGGGCCTCCACAAATAACCCGGATTTATCCAGTCAGCTGACCCACAGACAGGGAGGAGACTAGAGGAAAGACGTTAATAAGCCTGGGAAAGAGACGGACGAATGAATGGAACGATGGCGCTAAGGAGCAGAAATAAGCTGGCTTGGACAAGATGGAAGACAGGAAGGATTAGGCCAGTGACACTGTCACAATGAAACAGAACATCCAGCAGCCTGCGGCGGGACATGAGACCTGAGTCATCAGGTAACTAGCAGGAGGAACCGAGCGGGTATTAGTGAGTGACTAACAGGCCAGGAGATGACACTGCAAATACAACTCCTCCATGACGCCATTCATGCAGTCCAGCGATCACTATATAATATTAACACAGGCAAACCAAACACTGTCTATGCTTTTACCGCACAGTACAGCTCGGCAGAGCCCGATGGAAACAGTATTTCTCAGACAACGATCAAATTCCTTCCAGATTTTTCTTTTAGAGTTCCGCAGAAAGAGTAAGAATACAGAGCTTTTGAAAGCACAGATAATGCGAAAAGGTTGAACGAACTGCAGACTTTCGTGTCTGGGCATCTGTATACGGTTCGATGTGGGTTAATGGACATCCGGTGCACTTAATTGTGTTGAACGTGCGCTTGTAGAGCATTTAAAACTTTAAAAGCATATTTAAAAACTCTACATGAACATGACAGTCATTTTTTGCTTGGCTGGAACAGTAGCTATGCTGTTTCTGGCACAGGACTGGCACACAGAGGTAACCACGAATTACATAAGCTTCGATCTGGAGACAGACCTTACGAAGATCTGAGGAGACATGATGGCAACTCTCAAACAACATACAAAAATACCAAACGTATAAATTTGATGGCAACATATAACCATTGCTGTTAACAGTGTTCATCATCTGATTAATTACATATCATTAACTAACTGCATGATATGGACATCGACGTGACCACTGATAAGCTACACCTAAATATGTTATGTAGAAACTAATTTTCTGAACTGAATTCTACTTTGATGCGTTCGCAAACAAATTCTTATAAATGAGCCTTAGACAACAAACACTAGGCTTAAACCTTGTCTGTGAAACCAGTGGATAAAGTGAGTAAAAAGAAAACAATCTAAAGTACAAACAATTAATATGAATACAATTTTAAAATACATTTCTATTGCATTTCAACTGACATACACTTACGTTTCTTCAGTTCACATGTAATTATATTGTTTTCATATATATCATTTCAGTGACTCTTTAAAGTGTACTTCTTTTTCAAAAGAGTGATAAGATGATCCCGTCATCATTTACTCACCCTCGCGCCAATCCAAACCTGTATGAAAAGTACATATGTTAGAAAATGTCTGTTTTTTGTATATACACTGAAAATCAGTTAGTTGTATAGACAACAGCAGTTTAAACACACTTCAAAATATCCCCTCTGTGTTCTAAGAAATGAAGCCATACGGGTTTGTAACGACGCGAGAGCGAGTAAATGACGACAGAATGTTCATTTTTTTTGTGTGAACACAGCAAACAAAACACAACACCGCTGTAAACCTGAAGCTGCGAAAGACAACGGTTATTATCAGCTAGTAACAACCAGCCTACTGGGGCGGCGATGAACCTGACTCAAGTTTCTCTTGTGTGTGTGTGTGTGTGTGTGTGTGTGTGTGTGTGTGTGTGTGTGTGTGTGTGTATGAGCGTGTGTGTATGAGTGTGTGTGTGTGTGTGTGTGTGTGTGCTATGAGACCTGTGCTGTTGTTTATGCCTCTTTTAATCTAATATACCGCTAAGGTCAGCGGACTGGAATTTTATGAACCCTGATTATATGTCAATAAAACCGTAAGACGTTGATCTGAGTTTTTCAAAATCTTCCCAATCTTCTCCTGTTACAGAGGCACACCTCCCTTTGCTGGAGCCTGTGCTGCTCTCAGGGCATTCACTGAAAAAAATTTGCATCGAGGTCAACGTATCCCAGGTGTTGTATTGAAACACTGCACCAGCCTATTCAAACAAAGTCTTGAGGACGCAGATGCATCACTACGTATTAAATGCTAGCACGCACTGTATGCGCGGCCTTGTTTCGTATCGCTGCTGCAGTGTTTCTGTACGGAACGCGCTGTAATTCAGCAAAAGCCCTTCAATGAATCACTTTCCCCTAAACGAGTGCGTGTATGTGTCCTCTTGCCCTTCACGCTGCATTCCTCCCCCATCTTCGGCTGATGAGAGTTTGCAACACTCGCACAAAGGAATCATTCAGTGCTCTGCTTATGTAACACAACGCCAAAGCAACTGCATTTATTCTCGGAGGTAAACACGACTTCTCGAATCTCGCTGTAAATCATTTCACCTCGAGAATTAAACCAGCATCTGTTTGGCTCTTGGAAAGTGACGTCTGACCTCGAGGTCGATGCAGAGGTCGGGGGCGTAAGTCCTAACGTTTGTGATGTGCGTCACTGCATTACAGCATTGTTAAACTGTGCAGTTTACCCAGAATTCCTTTAGGTGGATTACTGCTCCTAATGGCTGGCAGAGTGAGAGGAGACAGCTGGCCAGCCAGGTCTTATCCAAGAACTATTTCAGTGCTTCATCTTTTTTTTTTTTTTGGCTACTACTGGGTCATTAGAGAAATCTGTGAAAGTCTGTTAGGACAGTGATTCTCAGTTGATGGGTCATCATGGCATGTAAATGCATCGCTGGTCTGTTTTGATTGGGTCACGTAAGGTCAAGGATAGCAGAGGAAAACAATGCTATACTCAATATATACTGTACTCTATGCTGCAATACAATATTTGTATACAAGAACAAAAAACCATGCCTTTTGTTTAAAGTTCATTTCGCTTTGATCTAATCGAAAACAATGTTTGCTAAAACCTGTTTTAAATTTTTTTTTTCAGTTTGTCTTAAAGAAAATAACACCCATCATAAAAATTAAGATATATAGAATGTTAAGTAGATGTGTAGAACACATACCAGCTGGCTTTACAGGAATAAATTATTGTGTTTATTCATTTTAATTTCATTTTAAAGATATATACTATATATATATATATATATATATATATATATATATATATATATATATATATATATATATATATATATATTACTTTGCATACATTTTTTTGTCTTTGAGGAAATAAATATTTATTATTATTATTTTTATTATAGATATTGTTTATTTTTGTTTATTTGTTTTCTTGTTTCGACAGATAGATAGATAGATAGATAGCCTACTAATGTCCAAAGCTAGTCATATAAGACAGATAACAATGGGACCCACGAATATATTAAATATATGTTCAGTTTAAAATGGTCATTTAAAATGGTTCCGTAACATTCAACTTACTGTATATTTTTAGTTTGTTTATTGTTAAGCCTATACATACCGTACCAATCACTTTTGATGCCATTTAATGTCCAATATATCTGTATCCTGAATCCAGTTAAGAACTGTTATTAAAAATTATAGCGGAGGACAAAGACCGGTCTTCAAATTCAGACCAATGCTAAAACAAAAATATTGTGCCGAAAAAAACTACGAAAAACAAAACTAATTTTCCAAAACATTGTTTTAAAATAAGGTTTTGCTCCGATTACTTTCATGTCAAGCAGACCTGGTATTTTCTAACAGAAGAGCAATTAAATAAGCAGTGAAGAAGTGAAAGTGTAAGCGGCACAGAGGAGTTAGTCGGTCTATCTGCACTGATTTCATGACACAACCCTGATGTCTGTTTGCTGGCTCAGTGTGTCGTCCCATTTTAGCTGTGTTGGCACAGAGCTGTGCGCTCTCATATTGCTGTGTGGCTCTCTGTGTCGTCTGATTAAATCCCCGTGTGTCACACTGAAACTCTTCCTCAAGTTTCACATTCAAAAACACTGCACCATTGTTGCTGCTGTCATTAGCACACACTGTTGAAGGGTAGATTCGCACGACCATTTGTAGAAGTTAACAGAAGACGGTCGGTGTGTAAAGAAAGAGAAGGCACAGATTTCCTCTGGACACCTCCTTTATTGGCAATACTGGGGCTGACCAGCATTTAGGTGTTTACCAAACACACAAACAAACCTGTGTTCACGGTCTCGAAAATAAAGTCACAATGCAACAATATAATATAAATCAATCTTCATTCAACAGTTAAATGATGTTACATTGACAAATCAATCAAGTATGTGAGGCATAGATATAATATTACAGCACATTAATAATACCTTTGGGCCTAGTTACACTGGGGTTTTAACAAATGTAAATGTTAAATTACAAATTACTCCCATGGTGATTGAAATTCTCTCATTTAACCACTGGCGTTATGAATGTAAAGATTGGTTTACTGTTCTTTATCAGCAGGGTTATCAGTATTATACTGCTCTCTAGTGGAAGAGTGCATCACGCCTGACTTGGTCCTTGTACAGTAGTTTTATCTTCAACTAGGAATAATTACGAGGGCACACAACTCTCTCATTTGGGAATACTGAATTCTGTTTTTAGGGGTAAGCTATTCACTTCACTTCAACACTTCATCTTCAACATTAAATAGCTTTTTGTCCTTTCATGACAGTAAAACATGATGGTTGTGATCTTTATTCTTCTAAAAATGGCCATATCTCATAACATGGTGCTCATCGTTATGCGATTTAGAGAAATGTGGGGCGGTCATCTGATGAAACGCACCGCATCAAATGTATCCAGGGCAGAATTATGTTGTTAAAGACTATTTCAAGGACTGGTTATTATTTTAATAAGGTCTGCCTCCAGGCTTGATTTCTGCAAATCCTCCGATGAAGATGTCATAATATAATATAATATGATATAATTGCCAATATTAATTTGCACTCAACAAAAACAAACCAAATAAATTGGTTTTAAAGTGAGTGGAGAATGAAGATATCGCAAGTGAAATTACTGACAGAGAAAGGTATTGTAAGTGACTTTGCTGGCAGAGAAAGTGCAGGTGACTAAGATTGCAAGAAAGGAAACATCTGGCCATGCTTTTTGAAAAAAATATGTACATTTAATGCTAATGTCTTACATTCAGTATACTGATGGTAACTGTAACAGTCTCTGTGCTATGTACACACAACAGGATCGCCAAGATGAAGGTTGAAGAGAATAATCCATTTAATTTAATTCCTCCACATACTTCAGGTTTTTGTTCTTTCCTTGTACCAAAATTGTGGCAGACCATGAGACCAAAGTATGTCCTAAATAAAAAGCTCTCATTCCATGGTGATCCTGCCTTATCTCTATCTCAAGGCCAAAGTACATTTTGGATTTTATGCATTTGCCAGAGTATGCTTACAGTGTGCATGACATAACATCCTGAGTCATACAAAGCATGCTTAGCTCGCACTTGACCCTTCAGCTATGAAGAAAATGAGACGGATAAACAACAAACTACAACAACAAAAGAAGCTGACATTGATGAGGACTTATGTAAGGTGGTTGAGCAATATTATGTCATTCTAGTTTAAATTAGTACAAAGACATATTTAAGATGCAACACTAACCAAAGATCCAACTTTTTAGTGTGTCAAGTGTCTGTATTCATGTATCCTATAAAATGGAGAATAGTTTGAGTTCGTGTCAAAATTGAAGTACGCTTTTGTCTTAGTCTGCTGGTGAATTACAAACACAACCTGACTTTCTGCTTGTGGTGTGGTTCACAACTCACTGTTTGCATTTTCTGGGTCAGTGCTGGTGTTTGACATTTGGAGAAATTAGAGGAGAAGAGAAGATACTGTAAAATACCAGAGAGACACATTAATATACAGTTTAATATTATGAGCGAGATTATAAATGATCAATATATAGGCGTACATACATAGCTTGTAATTTTGATACCTCTAAATTCTAACTTTAGTTTAATTAATCAAAAATATTTCAGAATTAAGTAAATAACTCACTCTAGTATCTTTAATTCACAGTGTGGATCCTCCAGTAGATCATTGAGCCGTTTCAATTCTGTATCTCCCAGTTTGTTACAGCCGAGACTCAGTTCTTTCAGCTGTGATGTGCTTGACCTCAGAGCAGAAATCAGAGCAGCGCAACCTTCCTCTCCGATACTACAATTATACATCCTGAGGAGAGAAGGACAACTCCTTACAACTGAGCGTTCACAAAGAGCTCGATTGATTATGTGCTGCTGCTGCTATTGCCGTCTTCCACAACATCTACAGCCAGTCACCATAAAAATGATGAGAAGGTCCTCTGTAGTGCCTTGAAACACGCAGTGTTATTCTATGTGGAGACGTAATTTCAACTGAAACAGGGCGGGACTGCTAAATATGTCCCTTTTTAAAAAAGCCAATATCATTTAGTTTATCATTTATCATTTAGAGCTTGGTAAAGCATTGGACAGTCACAGTCTATTAGATTACCCACCGGATTTAAATATGAAACGAAATGGTGATCGTAATCATGCCAAGGCTGTGTAGTTTCATTTGAGTTGTAGTTGAAGTGTTTAATATATGCAGACTCGCAGGTATGATTTGCTCCGTGAGATTATGCCTCAGGTCCGTAGACAAGTCCGGTCAGATTGTAAGGGCTGCGGCGGTTTGCATGACACAACGCAAAACCAGACCTCATTTGCCCCAATCAAAAGCATAACTACTCTGTCTGAATCGGTTCTTATCACTTACATTGTTCACTATAATTATATTTGATTTCAGGGGGTCTTTAAAGAGCCACAAAACAGTATTTATAGCTTGAATTTATTTAAAAATTACACAATTAATAAGCTGAGAGTCCTGTGACCTTTTTTAATATCAGAAGTAATCTGTCAGTGTGTTGTCGGTTTTTCCTTCACTCTGCAATGTATTTTTTTCACTGTATCAGAATACATGTGTAGTGTGAAAGCGACATTGTTTGGCGGCCATGGCAACAGTAACTAAGAAGGGCGGGTCTTTAAAACAATTACAGTTTAAAAGAGACACTAAAATTAAGCGGCTAGTGTAAAATAAATTTTGGTCAAGGTAAGCATTGGGATCAGAAAAAAAGTAGATTTGAACTTGGGTAGTTCACATTAAAAGGCAGTGCCACCGATGAAAACAATGAACTAAACAGCTACTATTCAATAGTTACTGTTTATGTAGTCTGAAATACGCCACATTTAAAGATGTTTCTAGAACCTTTTAAACCACACAATGTTTGTAATGTTACCATACTGAGTAACAATCTTTTTGCTACCATATGTTAAACATCTGGGGCACATTTTGTTTCATAATATCACATAAAAGAAAAACACTCACTGTAGTTTCTCCAGTTTACAGTGTTGATCCTGAAGTAAAACAGACAACAGCTTCACTCCCGAGTCTTGTAGTTTGTTGTAGTTCAGATCCAGTTCTCTCAGCTGTGAGGGGTTTGATCTCAGAGCTGAAGCTAGAGCCGCACAACCTCTCTCTCCAATACTGCAGTTACACAGCCTGCAGAAATAAAAAGAAAACACCTCATACTTACAGCTAAACAGGTTTATCTTCAAGAGAAATATAATAATAATAATGGAGGCACACTGTATGCAAAGATTAGTTCCGACCCTAGTCAGATTCACTTGAACCAGCTAATCAAGCACTCCTGGATCTCTTGAGAACTACAGGAAAGTGTGTTGAAGCAGGTTAGAAGTATTTTTGTCCATCATAATTTTTAGAGACTGCTGTTAATTAAAATCCATCATTTCTTACTGCAATGTCTGTAGTTTACAGTGATGATCTTTCAGTCCAGCACAGAGCGTCTTCACTCCTGAATCCTGTAGACTGCTGTAACTCAGGTTCAGCTTTGTCAGACTTGAGGATTTTGAGCTGAGAACTGAGGCCAGAGCTGAACAGCTTCTCTCTGTGAGATTACAGCGACTCACACTGGGAACAATAACATCAAATAAATGTGTTAAACTATAAACTATACAGTTAGAATAAATTGCTAAACTATGTATTAATCTCAATAAATAATATGGAAGCTAACCTCAATATATAAATGAACATATACATGTACTTATTAAAATGATTAATCACAATTAATTGCATCCAAAAAAAGCTGTCCTTTACATAATATATATGTGTGTACTGTATATATTTATTATGTATATATAAATACATACACATGCATGTATACATTTAAGATTTTTTTTTTATTTTAAATACATTTAAATGCATGGAAATATTTTCAATATATCTACTGTATGAGTGTGTATTTATATATAAATTATAAATATACACTGTACACACACATATTATGTACACTTTTTTTTATTTTGGATGAGTTTAATCATTTGACAGCAAAGAAAACCTTTTATTTTTTTCCCAAAAATATACTTGTATAATATGCTTCACAGTTGTAAAAAGGTGAGCAGATGAATACTAGTTTAGGAATTAATAATTCCTAGATGATTAATACTTCCTTTGTGTTCGGCCATGTGTTGAGGAAGGTAGCAGGTGTGCAAGGTACACCTGAAGTGAATGAAACCACATCACTTCCACTGTTAAATTTTGGGGTCATGCATCTCCTAGAGAGAGACCGGTCTTTTCCACTGTGCATGCCATTCTGGTGTCCTCACTGGTCCAGGAAGGGTGTATAGAAGGACTCCCATGCTGCTGTTAGACCCATGGTCCTCACAAGAACAGCACACATGCTGACGGGCCAGAATGTCAGGCTGTTTATCCTCCTCAAAAGCCATGTGAGCAAGGATGGAGAAGACGCTGGAAGAAGCCACCTGTGTGTTTCTTCCACCTCACTATCTTAAGGTACATTCATGCTAAATAATTTATTTGTTACATGTGTTTTATTAACCTGTCTGCTGCAGGCACATCACGTTCAGCAGACGTGAATTCTTATATTTTCATATAGTTTGTAGATGGTGAAAGAGATTCATTGTTAAGCTGCCTTTGATTGCAACTGATTTTCGGCACAGTTTTCAGATCATCTTCTTTGGACTAACATCCATTCGTTCAAAACCAAACCACCTCCACACTAGTGATGCTAACTCATGTCTACGAATTAAATCTAGTGTAAATTGTGAGGATGATGGCCTTTGAAAATCTTCTCCTCTCACAGTTTCTTGGCTCATTTTAACTTCTGTTGAACACTGTTATCTGTACAGCTATCCCATGCTCTGAATTTGTGCATTAGTTTATTAGTATCACTTAATGCAGCATTTTGATTGACTTCTGAAAATAAGTGACATTTGTATATTTTCATTTCACATGTCGTTAAACCAGCTATTACGATATTATTGCACACAATATATATACCATACACTCTAATCACGCAGAATGCGAGTGTCGCATTGTGTCAAAATCAAATAGAAATACACATGCGGATTTGCTTTCTGACAAAGTCCATATGCTGGAGTTTGTCATTAGGACAAATGGAGTGAAAGAATATTCACTTTGGCACATCTGGTTCATATCTTTGTACAGATATCAGAAGGATAAGGAAAAAGTGGATAGTTTATTTTTACTGGGATCCTGGATCATGTCAGGAATATCTTATGTGTTTTGTTTTGTTTGCTTAGCCTTCATGTCCTATTCAAACTGGTTTGCTAGAGGCCATTTTTATTGTTAGATGCAGAGAATTGTTTTATTCTTGTGATTTAAACATATACTAAAATGATAACACTCACTGTAGTGATTCCAGTTTACAGTTTGGATCCTGCAGTAGATCAGCGAGCAGCTTCACTCCTGAATCTCTTAGTTCGTTATAATTCAGATTTAGTTCTTTCAGGTGTGAGGGGTTTAATTTCAAAGCTGAAACCAGAACAGTACAAGCTTTCTCTCCAATACTACAGTTGGAAAGTCTGCAGAGAGGAGAAAAATGCACATTTACAGATTAAAACATTGAAAAAGTAAAATTGATATTAATTTTGTCTGAATAATAATGATAACAATAATAGTTATTATTAATATTGTTATTACTATTATTTATTCTTATTATTTGATTTTAGAAAAAAAAAATTGTGTGACTTCTTTATATAATAAACAGCATTTAATTAGTGTGTATTTGTAAGATTCTAAAGTTATAAAGTCCTTATTCTTATTATTATACGTCATGTCATGTTAGTTAATTAACATTATACACACATCAGTGTCTCCATTTGACACTGTGGTTCCTGCAGCAGATCAGAGAGCAGCTTCAATCCTAATTCTCCTGGTTCATTACAGCCGAGATTCAGTTCTCTCAGGTGTGAGGGCTTTGATTTCAGAACTAATGCCAGAGCAGAGCAACCTTCCTCTCCAATACTGCAGCTAGGCAGTCTCCAAAAAGAAGAAAAAAAAACATGTCAACATCACATGTCAAATCATGTTATTTAATTAAAATAATAAACAATACGCACCGTAGTGTCTTCAGTTGACAGCATGGATCCTGCAGTAGACAACAGAGCAACTTCACTCCTTTATCTCCTAATTTATTATAGCCCAAATTAAGTTCTATCAGGTGTGAGGGGTTTGATCTCAGAGCTGATAACAGTGCAGAACAGCCCTTCTCTCCAATACTGCAGTCTTCCAGCCTACAGAGAGAGCCAGTGATGTAAACTAACTGTATTTCATTACTATATTATTATTATTATTATTATTATTATTATTATTTGTATTAACATAACTTTAACTGATTAATAATGGAAAATAATCATGGCAAACTCATTTGTCAATTGGCCAAAAACACATTACATTATCACTTAAAATTGTGAGAAATACATTTTGATACGTGAAAAAACAGGATGACAACAGGAATATAATAATAATATAATAATAAAATTAACTACTAACTCTTTCTCCACCATTGGTGAGATATCTCATCAATTATGTTGCAGAGCTTCATCACCAAGGACAAGTTTTTATGGCAATCCTTGTTCTAGGTGTATTACAGTAAGGAAAGCCCTAACACATGTTCTGAATGAGTTACAGGACTTCCCAGGTTTATCGGGCTCAATAAACGACAATTGTCATAAACAGAAGCATTAGCGACAATGTAGATCATAATATTTTTAAATTAAGGATGCAATACTACTCTATAGATGGTCAGGATTGAGATTGGCAGAAACTGCGTATTATGTCACCTTTCAAATGGCCGATTCACTCAGTAGTGAAGTAAATGGTTCTTTATGAATGGTTCTTTAAATCATTAGACTAAGTAAATCATTACAATCAGACTGACTGGTGTGTGACACAGTGCGTCGCAGTGAGTTGTTATATTTGTCATCAATAAGCTGTATGAAATGTCAGATAGGTTTCAAGTGCGGTAAATGTACTAATAATTCTAACACATGATTTTTCACAGTAATTAATCTAATTAACACATTAAATTCCCAATCCTATTTCTTATGCAACAGTTAATTAAGTAAAAAAATGTGACATGGACATCTTTTTATAAGACTAAGGAACGAGACTATAAGACTAGCCCACCCCCACCCCCCCCAACTTATTGTTTAAGACACGCTGTGGTTTCTTACTGTAAGGTCTTAAGATTACAGTTCGGATCCTTCAGTCCAGTAGAGAGCAGCTTCACTCCTGAATCATGCAGTTTATTGTAACTCATGTCCAGATCCATCAGACTTGAGGAATTGGAGCTGAGAACTGGGGCCAGGGCTGAACAGCTTTCTGCTGTGAGATTACAGCCACTCACACTGGGAATGATAACATAAGCATATATTAGTCTCAGATAAAGGTAAACCAGTATTAGGATGCTGACATAAGCTGTTTACAAAAATAACATTTAAAATGCAACCTTTCTGTTGTGTACCTTTAACAATGCAATACAACATTTCACACTGTAAAGAAAATACTCACTCTGCTTTTGAAGATGCTTTTATCACTGGTAGCAGCCTCAGAAGACATTCCTCTGAATTATGATATTTGCTTAGTTTAAACTCATCCAGTTTCTTTTCTGAGTTCAGCAGCACGAACACCAGAGCTGACCACTGTGAAGGAGAGAGTGTGACAGTTGAAAGGCAACTGGTACCTGTGCGGCTTAGGTATGTTTGGACTTCCTTCACTAAAGAATGATCATTCAGTTCATTGAGACAGTGGAACAGATTGATGGATTTCTCTGAAGAGGAATTGTCCCTGATCTTCATCTTAATGTATTCAACTATTTCTTGTCTGTTGAGAGGTCTGTTTCTTGTCTTTTTCAATAGACCTCGTAAGAGAGTGTGGTTGGACTCCAGCGAGAGACCCAGCAGGAATCTGAGAAAAAGATCAAGGTGTCCATTTTCACTCTTTAAAGCCTTGTCTACTTCACTTTTCAATAAATCAGTCAAAGTTGATCTAAACATGTTAACATGTCCTGTTTGTTTGAAAAAGCAAAGAAACACATATAAAGCCGCAATAAACTCCTGGATTGTCAGATGAACAAAGCTGTACACCTTCCCCAGGTACAGCCCAAACTCCTCTCTAAAGATTTGGGTACAAACTCCTGAACACACTGATGCATCTTTGACATCAATGCCACATTCTTTCAGGTCCTCCTCATAGAAGATCAGGTTCCCCTTTTCCAGCTGTTGAAAAGCCAGATTTCCCAGTGACAGGATGCTATTTCGAGCCTGTTTAAGATCCGCATCACATTTCCCATCATATTTCAGGGATTTTAGCTTGGTCTGAAAGATCAGGAAGTGTATGAACATTTGAGTGAGAGTCTTGGGGATCTCTGTATTGTCTGCGTTACCCATCATTGTCTGTAGAACAGTGGCTGAAATCCAGCAGAAGACTGGGATGTGACACATGATGTACAGGCTTCTTGATGATTTGATGTGTCTGATGATTTTACTGGCCAAACACAGATCATTTACCTTCTTCCTGAAATATTCATCCTTCTGAGGATCATTGAAACCTCGTACATCTGTGACCAGATCAACACACTCAGGAGGGATCTGACTGGCTGCTGCTGGCCGAGAAGTGATCCAGAGGAGAGCAGAAGGAAGCAGATTCCCCTTGATGAGGTTTGTGAGCAGCACATCCACTGGGGCTGATTTTGTCACATCAGACAAACTCGGATTGTTTAGAAAATCAAGAGAAAGTCGACATTCATCCAGACCATCAAAGATAAACAGGATTTTAAAGTTATCAACATCTGTTGATGCCAATTCATTTATATGTGTAAAAAAATTACAAAGAAGCTCCATCAAACTTAGGTTTCTCTGCTTTATCAAATTCAGTTCTCTGAAAGGAAGTGGAAATATAAAATGAAAATCCTGATTTGCTTTTCCTTCAGTCCAGTCCAAAATGAACTTCTGCACTGAAACTGTTTTTCCAATTCCAGCGACTCCTTTAGTCAGCACAGTTCTGGTGGGGCTTTTTTGTCCAAGTGAAGTTCTAAATATGTCATTGCATTTGATTGATGTTCCCTGTCTTTCTGGTCTTCTGCATACTGTCTCAATCTGTCTCACCTCATGTTCATTATTGACTTCTCCACTCCCTCCCTCTGTGATGTACAGCTCTGTGTAGATCTCATGCAGCGATACAGAGTTTCCTTGACTTGATATTCCTTCATTGATTATCTGAAATTTCTTATTTAGGCTGGATTTGTGTTGTTTCAAATAAAAAGGGGCAAATCCTAAGGAGCAGAATTAAAATGTTTGTGATATACGTTACTGATACATAATAAATTCATACACAAATACTCATGGGAATTCATAAACCTAAATCTAGTTCTGTCATAAATATGCAAAACATGCTAGAAATGTGTCTGATACATGTTAAAACATAAAATGCTAGACAGATTCTAGCAACTTGTTAAACATGGTTACACAATGAAAAAAGTGCTTGTAACATGCTAATACATCACTGTGCTATTAGGGTCTGAAGTGGTCTGATATGGCCTGTATAAATTTGTGCTAGACTTCATCTTTTGACTGATGAAAAAAAGATACTGTAACACTTTATTTCGATGGCCCACTTTAGACATTATATTAACAGTTAGTAACTTTTCAACTGCATATCAACTAGCAGTCATTAGAGTATTAGTAGACTGTCTTTATGACTTACTACATCTTCATGTCTTTATGACTTACCACAGCATACTACATACTGATGAGAAACTTTGTAAGTATATGCCAACTTATTCTACTAACCCCAAACCTACAGTAACAGTCTACTCTGAGAGACATGTAAATTAAAAAAATTAAGACTTTGGCAAGCCACCATCAGAGTTTGTCTATAATCTTTGGAGAATGTGTGTTTTTACTAAGTAAGTGACACACAGCTCTTACTGGTCTGTAGAGTGAGAGCAAGGTCTGTCTGGTTCATCTTTTTCAGGACATTCAGTGTGATTTTCAGAAGCCCGTCTCTGACTTTGTTTTGACCTTCATCCTCCTCTTCTCTCTCAAAGCGTGATGGGTTGTCTAGGCTAAGAACTCTCTTGAACATCTCCAGCTCTTTCTTCATCAGAGCAATGATTTTGTGCTCAAGATTCTGAAATTGATAAACATTCACACAATGAACATCCGTTTAGCAACCGATGGATCAATGTACTCCTGGTATCACTACATTTAATTAATTCATTGATATAAATAAAAGATATCAAACAGCGAATAAGTTCTGCAGACTAATGTTACTATTGCAGGTTTCTGATATTTAAGAAAAAAACAAAAACAAAACGAGAATACAATCATATTTTTCCCCCTTCAATATAATACTGAGACTAACAAAAAATCATGCTGCAACAAAAAGAAACCTTAATAATAATAACGATAATAATAATAAAACCTAAAATTACCTGCTTGCATAAATGTTGCACACCATTTAAAAATGGGTTATGATGCGGTTTTCAGAATTAAGCAATCGTATTTAAACTCTTAAAAGAAATGTAACTATAATACACTGGTCATCAGTTGAGTAGTGAATACATATGTCCTAAATATATCCGTGAAAAATAAACCAAACTCTAAAATATCATATAACATATCCTGGATTATTCATATTCCTGAACTATGGGGTAAGGTAGTCCAACAGAATGCATTACTAAAATGTCAACTTACTGTGATATGCAATTAGAGACACACTAACAGGTTTCCATTCATAGACATAATAGTTTTAATGCTTTACAAACTGCATTTTCTATTTTCTAACCATACACCTTAACATCACAGGAAATATTGTGCATTTTTAGATTTTCAAAAAAAAACAAAACAATTCTATAATTCCTCATTGGGAGAAATGTCTCCACAAGGTCATAAATTACCAGTATTACTTATCACATTTGGTCCCCATAATGTAGGGAATACCAGGACACATAAAAACACTCTTACCTGAAAGATAGACTCCAATTGCTCCTGTTGAGTAGAGTTTGATTCTAACTTTGGTTCATCCATTTTGTTTCTGTAAATGGTCAGAGCATTTCTAGTTATTACCAGTTTAATAAACTAACAGGTAACACTTTATAGTAATTGCATTCTATGAATAATAAGTTAAGCATTAGTAAATAGTCAGTTTATACTTTATAAAGCATATATATAAAGCATATATGTAAGGTATATATATATATATATGTATTTTCATACTTTATTAACAATTCTTTTTAATCAAATTCTAAATAATTTACAAACCAGTTATTTAGGAGTTGTCATTGGTTCATAAGATAATTTAGAAAGTGAAAGAAAATGTACATTTGTAAATGTTATTATTTAGACACATGATAATAGTTGTTTAGTGTTTTAGGAAACTGCTTTATTAACGCATGTTCTGGCTGTAATTCATGATTAGTTCAGGTATTTATAAAGCATTTAGTAGCCGCTAACCGTCTGCTTTTGTTAACTCATCTAAAGTGAGGAATATTTATACCTTGTCAAGTATTTATGAAGAAAATGTAAAGGCTTGTTTATCTTCCAAACAGAAACTTTAAACAAAATACAAAATACAGAAACATTTTTTCAAAAATTTATTGCAGTTATATAATATTATTATTTTATTTATTTTATTTTTGTATTTATTTATTTTATTTTTGCATCTTAAAATAAATAGTTTTAAATAGAGTTCTATAAATCAATCATAAAAACACATAAACATATACATATACATATATATATATATATATATATATATATATATATATATATATATATATATACACACACACACACTTCTCTTTACTGTAAACTATAGCGCACAGGTAAATATCTGTCCATCAGTGTTCCCTCCCCTGCACCACAGACTTTTCCAGCTCAGAGAATACAGTATAAAGAACTAATTGAATCTTGTAAATCACGATGATGTCCTTACCTTCCATTATCAGGATAATATGTGTCACTGAAATTAGGTGGTATCCTTAATGACTGGTCACTCTTTATAGACATACAGCTGGGTTCAGGAGATTTTCTCTGAATCACACTAACACAACAACAACAACAACAACAACAACAACAACAATTTAACAACATTTCTCACACCTGTATTAATTTCAACAAACGTCCCTCATACGCCCCCTTCTTTTTCTATTAAAAATCTACATTCACACTGCTAGCCTTTGTGCGTAATTATTATTATTATCAGTATGAAAGATCAAGGTTTTGAACTAAACCGCATGCATAAAAGAACAATACAAACAGGGTTTCCAGATTTTCACAACAAAATCTGCTTCAGTGCTTCCTAACATTTTCACAGAGGTAATATGTGCGTTTGTGGGGTTGCATCAAACCCCAAATGAAAAAAACAACCCGTGGAAACAGAGGAAAAAGTATCCCATGTGCAATTCAGATGCTGCACGAAAAATAACCTGAATTCTCCTTTACAACTGCTTGAATTTGAATACCCATGACAAAATTCGCCGTTCAACAACACAGTCAGTTAAGTGAATGAAAACATCTGAGAAAGAAATTGCATCACTGTGTTGGATCCATGCATGGCTTAAAGTGACAGCAGCCTACAAATATCTGCTGTGGTCATATTCAAACAAAACACATCTTTGACAAAGACTAAACTATGTTTAATGTACACAGAATATATAATGAATGAATTATTTCAGTATCTGAATAACACCAACATTATTTGTAACTTTGATAGCTGACCAATGATAAGCAAGTGATGGTGTGCTGGCTATAATGGCGCCTACAGTGTTGCAATACGCAAGTGTGAGTTTTTATTACGTGATCACTATCGCTTTGTATCAACATACACAAACTTTTTAGCCAAAAATTGTTAGCCAATCATAGCAGTGGGCATTTACTCCTGAGTTTACAATCATCCACACCTATTCAGACAGAATGTTCTGGGGTTAAAAAAGGACAGAAAATTCTAAATTATGTTGTTCGTTGGTTTAAAATCTTATATATAAAACAGTATAAAAACAGAGGCAGTTCATGACCCTTTAATAATGTTTTCATATAACATAACCATGCAAGTGCATTTGATAGAGATACCGTTTACAAACCAGACCATTTTTTTATATTTAGTGCAATTAAACATGTTTAAAAAAAGAAATGTCATTGTTATATGCAGCACAGCACAAATATTAAAGTTAAAACTGGCCATTTGGATGGAAAATGACTGGAGACTTATTTTGATTTATCCACTTTTTTCATGAATTCTCAAAAAATGTAATATTATTCTCACAGATGTCCCCATTTCCACAAATATCACTCATATACCTTTTCCCTGTCTTTTAGAGCCTCTGAATCTGAATTTTTTTTGACGATCAGTTTATGCTTAGGCATTTATGGCCTTACTCTGAAGAATGAAATGTGTTCTTTTGTTAATCATAAAAGAGTTAACAACTTACATGCAATCGTGTTTAGCACTTTGTTTACTTTGCTTGGACAATATATAAATCTTTTCCCACCTCTTTGGTGTGTTTGTTTCAGTTTCCCCAGAGAGACTCTTTTCTGAGGCCATGGCACCAGCTGTGTATCCGATACCTGCAAAAACATGAGCTGTGTCAGATACCAGGGATGGTGTAGGGTGACTTCTAGGGCTCCAGGTACAAGTTTATGTTTTGTTTGGTTGTTTGTTTTTCCCTCAAAAGCCCCAAATCTATGTAGTTGTTTAAAACTCAAATCTGATCAAATCAATTTGTTGCTGATGCCGTAGCTCCAGGCGATCGCCCGGCGCTCAGACTCAAGCTCGGCTAGTGCTTCTGACATTTGCCACTGGAGATACAAATCATTTTAGGTAACGTTATATTTAAGAGGCATTCGTGGCACTTTACTTGTTCCTGATCATATAGTTTTGGCTAACCGCAAAATTACACCTACGGAGGGTACTAGCTGGGCTCAGTCCTTCAGAAATCACTCCAATATGTTCATTTATTATCTGTGCTTTTTTTTAGATTTCTATTTATATAGTAATCCTGAACAAAGGCTATAGACTTACACATGACCACTACTGAACACCTGAACTTAACTAAACCAATGCGAATTGATGGGTCTTCCAGTGTTCAGTGTGGACCAGTTTGTAAGTGAGCAGTTGGGGGATGATTGTGATAAATGCTGAACTTTTTATGTGTTGCATGGCTAGCCGTTCAAAGCACTTTGTGATGAGAGGGGTAAGTCACCGAAGCAGGACGGAGATGACTTCTTTTGAATTAGGATGAAGATGGTAGTTTTGAAGCATGTTGTTGAAAGTGTCCGTGAAGAGTTTCACTGCACAGTCTTTCAGTGCACGGCCAGAAATGTTGTTAGGGACCGGAGCTGTTTGCATTTTAACAAACGAAGAATGTTTGTGGTCTGTTAGGAAGCACAGACGTTTCTCTCGTCGATAGCCAGGCATTTTCTAGGAGCGACGGCATTAGAGGAGGAGCAACTATAACGACATGCGGCTAATCCCGCCCTCTCTAAACCAAGCCACACTGTGCTGCACTGTAACACAAAGTGGTACAACTCAGCCTCATAAATAATGGAAATTCCCTATCATATTGCACATGTGCAAGCAGTTTGACTTCATTGCCAGATGAGAGCAGAGTAGACAGAGTTTAGAGCACAGGGAAGAGTTTAGTCACGGCCCTGGAAATTATGACAATGTGCTGGAGAATGTAGACTGAACATGACCAGCACACGGATGTGAATGGCACACAGGACGTTTTAATCCTGCTTTTGGCCGAAAAACCTGTCAGATTAAGAGCGCTGTGATCTTACTGAGAGAGTGCCTGATCAAATCAAAGAAAATTTGGTACCTGGTTCAGTGGTGATGGGTATAGTAATTGGAAGAGTTTGTCTTTCCGGATAAAATGCATTAAAATCTTTGGACTACGAGAAGCACGAGGAGATTTTGTCAGAAAGACTAACAACCAACAGCCATTAATCTGGTTAGCGGTTACCTGTCAGTGGTGATAAGAACTGTAAACTGTGAGACATTAAAAGGTGTTTCCATTTAGGAGTATTTTGTTGGCTTTCTCAATGTAGTAGATACCACAGGTAAGGTAAGACCTTGATCCACTAGGGTTGGATATTTCCTGTTGCGGGCGGTCTTATGATAATGGAAGTAACGTGCAGGGAAAGAAAAAATAGGTGTTGAAAAAAAGCTCTTTATGTTCCTTGTGGAAGTCATAGTCTCATCCTTGTTGAAGCTGATGCAGCCATATCATCCGGGGAGCAAGTCAGCTTTCACAGATGGTGCATTTTCATAAAACACGTGAAAGACAGGGAAAGCACTGTCAACAGCTAGATGGGAGTGTAGGGTTAGCAGTGCTAAAGCAGTGTTCCTGAAATGGTGAAAGCTTTATCTGCTCCAATAGAGCATGCTGCACTGAAACACGAGGCACGTGATGTTTCTACAGCTGGAAGTATCTGCAGAGAGACGCAGACGTGGCCTTTCGTTTTCATTTTAACCTGATCAAAAGAGTGAGGAAGACTCTGCAGAGCCCTACGGTCTCGACTGAGACTTCAGTATGAAGGAAGAGATCAAACTATATCAACCCCAGGGGAACTATTACAGAGGAAAGGGAGTTTCCCCTGCAACTCGTAGACACAACATTTCTTTCATGAAGATGATTAAAATCGTCTAAGGTGTGTCTCAGAAGAGGCTTTTTTCACTGGCTGTTCTCTCCACTGAACATGAGTTCAGGAAGTCATTACACACAGGATGTCTTATATACAGATTTAATTAGATGAAAATGTTGGGACAGAGTTAGAAATAAGAGTCAATTATCTGTAAAATGTAAATAATACAGGTCTTTGCCAGTCCATCCACAGCAACAGCCAATGCAATTTGTTTTTTTGTTTTCTTTTTTTTTATTTAATTTCAGATCTCGATCTATGCATTGTCTTTTGTGTGTTTTAGTTCCTGCGTGGTGCTCTAGTCTTGATACGTCAGCAGCGTCTGAAATGGACGTCGAGAACTACAATACATTCCAGGATACAGAAATACTGCATTAATGTTAAAGTGTTAAAAATGGTTACATTAAATGTGAATTAAGTTTTTTTTTTATTTTGTTTATCAATTGTATTACATTTTTCATTGATAAACGTCCAGGCTGCTGCCTGCCCTGACCATTGCATGCAATGAAACACGCATGTTTGGGACTCGGCCTGTTTTGACCATGCCGTGTTTAAATAAAGCTTGCACTTGGATCTATCATCATCGTCACTTTGATTCCTCATTAGAGGTCCTGAACTTATATTTGGCGGCAGGCTTAACTCTGAAGCGTTCAGTTCCCCCTAAACACATTGGTCATTTTTACAGGGGGGTCCTCCAGAACGGCTTTGAGAGTCACTTTATGAGCGTTTGACTTTTTCATTTGAGTATCATATAGGCCTTCAACAGAAATGTAAAGGTATTCAAGGCCACGCGTCAAAATAATGGATTACCTTGAAGTCACTGTGGCAGAAAAAAGTCAGCACTAAAAGTATTACAGGCTTATTATAAAGCGATTTTCAGACAGTATTTCTTAGATGTTTTTAATTTGTAATATTAAATCCCCTTTATTTTCCATAAAAAATTGTTTCATTTTTCATTTATGAAAAAAATGCATTTAATTAACATTTTATGCCTTAAAACAACAGTAAATACACAACACAGCATTTCTAAGGGAAAAAAAAAAAACATATTTTAAGAGTAAAAGAAAATAGTTTTCATGAGTTCAAATCATCCGACATGCTAATACAGAATTTGGTAATAATAAAACCATTTTTGTTAAACATTCAAAAAATTAATATTACGTTTACTTTTTTTATCAATAAAATTCCATTTAATTTAACCATTAAAGGGTGGAAAAGGGAAACTCTGCAGGAAACGGTGAGATTTTAATAAGGTGTTTATATATCGACTTTAATGATTACAGTCATTTTTAATCACGAAACTTAAACAATTAATAGTTTTCACGTTTTAGACAAGACGCTTAATAATATTCTATTTTTTTTTTTTTTAGATCAAAGCTAATAAGGATGCTCCAAATGATTTGCTAAGCTTGAAATAAATAGGTATGAGTATCAAGTTATCAAGCTCCAAGTTACCCTTGATGTACAAAAAAGAAGAAGCTCACAGATAAGAAATCCAGGATTCTTCACGATTAAGACTCTCTGCATGCCAACTTTGTTAATGCGAGTCAGTGGCAAAAGCGAAACTTACGAACAACTTTTTTTGTTGCCTTGATTTCGGTTTTTAACATAACTGCGGCACACAAACCTCTCGGTGATTTTTGTAGCGGCCTGACTTCTGCAAAGCCTGGACATTTTTACAGCTTTTAAAAGGGGTGTCATTACCTGAAGCGCAGCTGCTTTCTCTCCGCTCCTCGTTGCAGGAAGTAGAGTTTTCCTTGATGAGCTGACTGTGTGGGTCGTGCGGAGTCTTCTGGGGTCGGGTTCATCCGCTGCGGGTCTCGTCTGAGCTGCACACCCGCAACGTTTTTACGACGTTTTACAGCGTTGGTTTGGTTTTTACTTTGGTTGCAGTTCAAGTACAATAAAAAAAACAAACAAAAAAATGTTTTAAATAGTGTTTTTGATAAAAAAAAAAAAATAATAATAAAAACATCAAATAAGCTTTGCATGAGATCCAATGATATTCTTAGAAATTAGTGCGTCCCTTACGTATATATATATATATATATATATATATATATATATATATATATATATATATATATATATATATATATATATATATATATATATATATATATATATATTTTTTTTTTTTTTTTTTTAATGTGAAAAACGGCTCAACATTCAGGTAAAATGGGTAAATTCAGGTAAAATTACATTTTAAATGAATAATTCATTAAACAATGCAATTTCAAATGATTTAAGTATGTGTTTGTATTGATAGATTTCAGTTTTTTTACCGTTTATGTCTAAAAGTGTGTGTGTGTGTGTGTGTGCGCGCTCGCGCAGCCCACTTTATCTGAAAATGACCCATTAGCTCAACCAGCCATTTCTACTTAAGTTACATTTTTCACAAAAATCAAATGCTTTTATAAATTGAACCGTTTTATTTGAAGGAGCACGTGAAAGCATTGTTCATAAACGCGTGCTTTGTTGCTAAGCTTACTTATATATGCTTTAGTGCCCTTAATAGTGATGAATGAACTGTGGTGTCAGGCTCAACTTCTCCGACAAGCCTTGTGTAACACTCTGCCCTGACCGCTTAACAAACTCACCAATAAAATGATTGTTACATATCAACAAGCATTGAAGCCGCAATGTTAGATCAGTTATACTATTGTGATTTTCTGTAAAAAACAAAACAATGAATGACATATGTTACTACAGCCTTATTAAGCCCAAATGCAACTTTGCAAAAACGTTCTGTTTGTGTATAAAATCAGTAAAATAACAGTGATATAGACTGAGCAATATCAAAAGGACTTTCATTTGCCTTTGCTTGTTTAATTGATTTATCTGAATCTAATAATCAGTTTATTTATTGTTGTTTCATAGTTGATTGGTATGGACACATGCACAGGAAGAACCGCCACGGGGCATTGTTTACCCATCAATATTCAAAGTCTCCCAGTCACCGACTTTTACTATATATATATATATATATATATATATATATATATATATATATATATATATATATATATATATATATATATATATATATAAGAATAAACGTGCATGATAAAAGAGAAACATTTGTCTCGTTCACGAGTCTAATCGTCGTGAAGTGGACGCGGCACTTCACACGTCTGTCCAGAGGGTAGCAGTAATGCGCCAAAAAAGTAGTGCGAGCTGCAGCAAACCTCAGAAGAAGAAAAAAGCACACCGACCGACGTGTTTCCGGTTCCTTCTTTCTCTTCAGGACTGCTGCAGAAGCGTCGGGCTCTGCTTCGGCTCTCCTTTAAGGTGAGATTTTAATATCGTTATTTATGTCGCGTGAGTTTTGTTTATTTGAATGTGGTATATTGCGAGTGCACGATGTTTTAGTTATATTAGTTTGCTGTGTAGTACGGAGTATATTATTTTTGCCTAGTAATATTTAAAAAAAGAGACCTTTTTAACTTTTAAACTTGGTCAACACTTTTTAAATCAGTTTTATTATTGCTTTTATTGGTCTTCGCTAAACTGGGTGCTTTATATTAAAAAAAAACACACACACGTGGTCATTAGGGTCCACGTGTTTATAAGAGAGTAGATGCTCACATCCAACTCCTGTATATACTTTTAAAGTCGAGTACCTGTAAATGTTTCGGGTGGTGATATGAAGCGTGTTGCTCGCCCGCAGGCCGTTCAGCGAGGGCGAGTCTGAGGTGGCTCTGTCTTTTCCTGTGGTGTCTGCTAGATACACGTGAGGTGGTTTGAGACCCTGCTGTCTCCTCCGTGCAGCACGGTTATAGAAACCCCAGACAGCGCTTTAAATCCTTCTGCGCAATGTAAGCGTCTTCTTGGGACGTACTGAAACGTCTAATTTCTGTTCTTTGAAGCCTTCAGACGACGTCCATCCGGCCACCTCAAAGTTGCGCGTCGGCCACGAGTTTGGTAAGCAGTTCATTCTTCTTTTCAAAGCCACGGTTTATACACGCAAGAGAAGTCATTATTGCAGGCTTGACCAGCAAGGCATAGTCTCTGTGATTCTGGCCTTTCCTGTAACGCCTGCTAGAGAGACTGAGGTGGTTTGAGGCCTGCTGTGGTGCCCTTCACAGCATGGTTATATAATCTTCAGACATTTCAATTAGCTGTCCAATGTTTTGCTTAACATATAAAAAAGTGGTCCTCATGTAAAGTGTAATTTTTTTTGTCCTTCACAGGGAGTAACGCCTGCTTTGCTGTGGTGTTTCTGAGGCAAGAACGGGACAGTGAGATTGACACGTGCACAAAACAATCAGATGTGGTCGGATCAAATGCTGTTTTATATCTCAGGGGTGTTTGAGTAGGTATTTTGAATAATTGTTCTGCTTAAAGAAAATAAATAAAAAGTGCAAAAATCCTTGTCTGTTTTTTTTCCCCCTCTGTGGCAGATAAGTCAAACCCGGCGCTGTGTAACAAGTAGCTGTCTGTACATTATCCTTCTGCTTGTATATAGTTAAGATAAATGGACATTTAATTTTCATTTTAACTTGCTTGTAATAAAGAAGGGCTTACCGACCGATTCATACAGCGTTAGTTTCCTTAAATTGTATGTTTTGGTAAACTATAATTTGAAAAGTCTTGGATATACTGGAATCAACTTTATGCTGCAAAATATTCTTTTCATTGTGCATTCATTGTAATGTAATCACAATCAGACTGAACCCAAGCACGGTTTCACTAAGTTACTTCCAGTTAAACGTCCTCTTTGTCTTGAGTTGTTAAAATTTGAAAGGTAGAGGGTAAAAACAAGTAAGGTTGACCATATTCAGATGAACACATGATATGCAGCTCATTTATTTCATGGCAAATCCATTTATTGCTTTAATTTACCTTTTCATTACCTTCAAATCAGTTTTGGAAAGAGGCTTTTTGGTATTAAATTAATTTTATACAGTACAAAAATAGGTCTTCTGGGGAGAAAAAATGTGTATCGCTGTATTTGGTCTCCTCTGTCTCACATTTTAGAGGGGACTACGTGTTCAGATGCACCTGTTAAAGGCACTGTGTTTATAGTGTAACAGTCATAGGTAAACACAAAGGATACGGTTGACTGCAAAAGCGCTTTTTTTGTCATTTTCAGCCAGAGTATGTGAATGTAAGAATTCCTACATCAAGAAGGGTTTTCTAGACAACACAATATATATTGATCTAGTTTTCAGAAAAAAACGAGTCCAAGTAATCTACCAATGTTTCTGCTTGAAATAAGATTAATGGGCTCACCCCTTAGGCAGATTATTTAGCTTGTTCTAGGAAAAATTCACTTAATTTGGACTTTTTTTTTTCTAAAAACGAGACAATAGTTTTTACTTTTACTGATTGACGCATTTCTAGATATTGACCAAAAACAATATAAGCTAGAAGCGTATTTTTTGCTGTTGGTTGGATGTGTGTCTGTCCATCACACCATTTAAAACATACAGCCGAGTTTCGAGTGGTTTATGGTCCCCGCTGCACAGGTCAGAAAAATAAAGGTGACAACACGAAGGAGTATTTAACACAGACTGACTGTAAGAGGCTAATAAAACATTATCTACACGTGATCTAAATCTCCCATGTGACTGGTGAAAGTCCAAAAAAATAAGCGATTCTTTGTTGCGCAATTTTTTATTTATTGTGTACTTTTTGTTATTTTCCTTTGTGTTTATAATTATATTCTGCATAGATGCCTATTATAATTATTCAAGAAAGACGTAGCTATTTTCCGAGCGCACTCGGACACGCCCCCTCGTTTCCGTGGAAACGCGCGCGCCGCTCACTTTCGCTTTCACTAATAAAGAAGGACGGTCGAGTGTTTGCTGCAGTCTCTCATCCTGGCGAACCGTGAGCAGGTGAGGGTTTGTTAACTTCTAAGTGTAAAATACCGGGCGTTTATCTTCAAACTTCAAATTCCTTCCGGTGCGCCGGAAAGTCCGTCGAAAAGCGAGTTTTGTGCGGTCGGAGCTCCGTAAAGCTACAGAGATACCCAGCAGCTCTCGCTTTTAGTTAGCAGAAACAGTTTTTTTTAAGATTTACGCTTAATTTGCGTAACAAATAACGCTTAATCGGTAGAGCAAACGTTTAAACTCTCGACGCTGCAGTTATAGATCTGGTTTGTTTACTTGCATTTTACAAGAAAATAGTGCCGTAATAAATTAAATTAAATAAATGACCGAATGACCTTATGGGATGAATGTGTTGTTTTTTTAAAGTAATTTCTATGCAAATGTATTTATTATTGTTATTATTGTATATGTATTAGGTTATATTTTGTCTGTTTATATTGTGTATTTAGTTAGTTTCCTTGTTTTTGACCTGATGTGATCAGAAGGAGGTGTGGCTTTCGCATTCAGGCATAATATTCAAGCCCCTCTGCAACAGTTTTCTTTTCTTAGTCCTCTAGGTGTAGACAGGTTTGTCATTAGGCCAAACACTGCTTCAGTGATAATAACTGTGTTGGACAGACAGACGGGCACTAGAAAAAATTATGCCGCCTCGTTTCGTGTTGTAATAACTCATTATTTGTGACTTAGTCTCCCCACTATTTATTTTTTAGTGTTAAGATGGATGTAAAGGAAATGGTTATTGAAGTGAATGGACTTCCAGATGACTACCCAGATGATAATAAAATGACCGACAACTTAACCATGCACTTTCTGCGGCCCAGTAACAACGGTGGAGAGGTTTTAATAGTGATATATCCCACCTCCAGCAAAGGCCAGGCTTATGTTGTATTTGAATCAGAAGGTATGATACTATGCATTGATGTTTCATGGGTTTTCAACATCATATCTCATAACTAACATTTCTTTTTCTTTTAAAAAAACTAATCGTTATCTTAGTACCCCGAGTGTTGGACCATCATCACGTTTTGGAACTGGATAGTCAGTTTTACCCCCTGGATGTTAAAAAGATACATCAGCCTAAGGTAAGCCATTTCATTGGTGAACCTTATTCTGTTTTGAATTTGAATATTTATCTTTTGAGCGCTTCAGGGAAGTAAGTACAAATTTTGTTTGGCAACTATAGGCCTAAATGAATACTTTCTGAAAGTAATGCTCTGGCACCATCTAGCAGTCATTTTACAAATGCTTAATTTACTTAACTTAAAAAAGCTTATGTTAACATATGATAAAACATCTAATTCTCAAAATATTAAAATTTTTGATTCTTGGGCGTTGTTCTTAATGCACATATAGGAATAATGCACTAATTAGATTAATGGTAACAGATTAATGGTTTTGTCAAGATTTAAATAAGACTAAAATTACTAAAAAAATAATCATTTAAAACCAAAAATGCATCTATTCTTTTTGGTTTTGCACATTCTTGAAGCGTTTTTTCCCTGCTCAGGATAAATAACTTCATTTGGAAGTCATGTCATTTCTGGCATCATGCACTGCATGATGTTTGAATCTGATAAATGCATGGGAATTGTTTAGTATTAAAAAATACATTTCCACGTGATCTTTCTACCATCATGTTTACATTGTATAGCGATGCTCTATTTAAATCATCTTTGAGAGCGCGGTGGCCCCGCGATGGTCTGGGGACCCTACGCTACATGCATACTGTGCTTATAAGGAGGCCTAGCACTACACACACTATAAATAACACTCCAAAAGTGAAGCATGACAACGGTATTTTTTTAATGTGCTTACTATGTTCGTATTGTTTTCTCAGTTTGACATGCCAGCTGAAGCACTCCTCGATGTGAGCATGTTTTCCAGTCAGAAAAGGATCCAAAATCTTCTTCATAGCCATGGCTTTGACGTGTCAGAGACCAGATCAGGACAGCTGCATTTGCAGGGAACCTTTCTTAACCTAAAGCGCGTCAATCCCAAACTCATGCGTCTTCTGGCTCAAGACACCCAGCCTCAAAGAACAACACCCTCAGGTTACACCAACGGCTACCCGTCTGACTATGAATCTAGATCTCATTTCACATCGAGGCACGGCCACAACAACGGCCACTCACGGTATGCTGCGGCTGCAAGGCCATCTTCTGGAGTAAACTCAAGATCCCCAGAGTCCCCAAACAGACTCATGCAGGCTGCCTCTCCACTGGATGTGAGTTCAAGCACAGAAAGTTCCTTCAGCAGTCCCTCCAGGAGCTATGAGGACTCCAGCGTAAGCGTTCGGCAGCAGAATCCCTCATCTCCCAGGAAAACTGAGGCTTCCTTCCATGTGGATCTAGACATGTTCAATTACGTAATGCACTTTAAGGAGTCGTTTATTGAGAAAATAAAATCGGATTACCACACTAAGGTTAATCACGAAGACAGTTTAGGATTTGTTCATGTTAAACTCACAGGAGGAGCCTTTGAGGAAGCAGCTAAAAAACTCTCTAAATTCATGCAGGAGATGAGCTCATCTCTATACACGCATGAAATAGACATGAACAAAATTGACCACAATCAGAGGAAATACATTACTGAGAAGGCTTACTCATATCAAGATATCTACACTGTTTTAATTAGGCAGGAAGGTAGCATTATTAAGGTGGTGGGCTTATCAAAAGACAGTTATGAAGCAAAGGAAAAGCTTCTTGGACGGGAGGTTGACAATACCTTGCCAAGAGACTTTCAGAAGAACCGCCTGCGACGCAGCAGGTCTTTGCCAAAACAAAAAACAAGGACCAGAGAGGACGCAGACTTGGGACGAAGGCCGGATGCTATTTACGCGACCACTGTTACTAGCTCTTCTGCCTCACGCTCCCGTGACTCGCAACCAGATGTACAACAGGAAAGAGGTCGGAAGTCGTCTAAATCCTCTGCACAACGTGACAGAGCAAAGAGCACTTCTCGATTAGAGCACAAAAATCAAACTAGAGGGAACCAAGAGCCACCAGCTACAGATGAGCACGATCTGACACCCACCAAGGAAGTTCAGATGTCTAAACGAAATCCTAACATGAAATCTCCTCTTGTAAATATAGATAAATTGATGAAAACTAAGTGGCACCTTCCAAAATCACTGAATAAAATACGTAAATAATTTACCTTGTTGCACAAACTGATCACATCAAGATATCATCCATTGTAAAACACAGAAATTAAATAAAATTGTTTAGGTTGCCTTGTGATCTACACACACTGCACAATTTTAGCAATCCTATAAGATCAATGCAGGTCAAAATGTGTGGCTGGCGTGGACCTGGCTACGCATGTAGACCGTCGGATGATGCCACCTACACTGATAAAAATAATGGTGCCTCACGATGACCTTTTTTGTCGAAATGGTTCCATAAAGAACCTTTCAGTTTCACAAGAGCATCTTTGTGGTAAAAGAAGGTTCTTCATTGAAGGACCTTGTGACATTGAAGGTTCAGATTATAAAAAGGTAAGAAAGAGCCGGTTCTTATAGGAACCTTTGCCTGAATGGTTCAAAGATAGTTCTTCTATGGAATCGCCGTGAAGAAGTTTTTTAAGCACTTTTATTTTTAAGAGTGGTAAACAAAAAGAGCATGATGAATCACATTTAGCGGTTGTATTTTTTATGTGTGCTGAAAAATGTGGAAGCAGTGAAAGAGGAAGGAATAAGAGCTTGAGGTAAACACTTTTATGTCGTGTTGATTGCGCGTCCTAGTTGGACAACACACTGTGCGATGGTTATGCTGAATTTCTGGCGCTTCAAGAAAATGATCAGAGGTTATCTTTGGCCACAACACGGTGACAATGACCACAGGTTAGGTGTCACAATCACAGAAATCGCTAACAATTGGTTCACAATGCCAATATTACAGCCGAAAACCGTGTGTGTTATAAGACATTTAAATGATCATAAACCAGGATGTCCTGCTCCTGAATACCAAGGCTGTACACAGTATAGCTCCAACCAGAGAGTTTAAACACTTTGATTAGCTGATTCAGGGATGTTTAATTAGATTTGGACGCCCCTGGCCTAAATGCATCTGTTTAGTTTGTACACACTCTTGAGAACTTTGCAACAATCACTGTGAATGCTTTGCAATTGTCTCATATATATGACAGGAAATCAGTATATTGTATTTTAACTGTAGTTTACCTGTGTAATATATTTTAGTCTTTTTCTGCATTGCTGGTTTGCCAAGACTCTCGTCATTACCATGGAGACTCAACAAGGAAGTGTCTTTTTTTGACATTCTACAGGAAGTGAGGCAGGCCCTGTGGTTGACTTAGGGTCTGAGCACCTCCCTGTCAAAAAACCAAAACCCTTCTAGTGTTAAGCAGGATAGTATGTGAGAAATACACTAATGTTCAGAGTGACAGTGTTTATGTTCTTTTTTCAACATTAATTAAAAACAAGCATTTCTATGACCCATGAAATCATGATTTGGGGTTTCCTTGTGATTTAAGAACTTCTACAGTGGTCATTATAATTGATTGGTTGCCTTGCCAAAAGTATTTTTAAGCAATTTGACTGATTCTTTTGAGGAAATATTTTATATGAATTATTTTAGTCATTACTGCAATATGGACAAATAGTAATTCTAATTAAATAACAGTTTATGCTAATCTGTTGTGAAGATTAAGTAGTGTGACTTCTTACTCATATCAGCTGATTTATGATTTCTACTTGATTGTAATTGCATTTTTTAATAAAGTGTGTAATGTGTTACTCATTACTCAAAAAAATATTTATTTGTATTATTTAATGTGTGGAGTGTAAAGTGGTATAGCACGCATAATGATATATCGTTTTGATTTTACAGCAATAAGCGATGTTTTGACATGGACCAGAACTGCACTCAAGTGCACACAAGTGTCTTTAAACTTTTAAATACTGGTGGTCAAATATACACTACCAAATGAAATAAACAGAATTGGGTGTTTAAGAAGAAACGATGTGGTAGTTTGGATGTTTTCATAGTATTTAACAGATAACATCACTGCTGATTGGTATCACAATTGCTCCCGGCAGCCCTTTTTTATTTCTCCATAAATGGCATGCCGTGCGTCCTTTCCCTTCCATCTTGTTTGGTCCTGTTGTTTATGGTTGCGAGTAGGTTTTGCAAGAATGGAACAGATCCTAGATTAGTGTGTGTGGGCAGCAAAACACAAACTATGTGAGAGATCCAGCTCTTGACAGCAGTCTATGATCCAAACTCCCCTGTGACTTCAGGACCAGAGGAAGAGGGTGGGCTTTCGGAAATGCCATTCATACTCTTATAAGATAATGATCACTTATAGCTTATTTTACTGAATATGCATTACTCATTGCTCGTTTAAAAAGCCAAACTACGTGTTTTCACGTCAAATGACAACAAACCCGGAGAAGCTTATGCATGCCAAATACTGAGGGGAAAAATGGTTTCGTTAACAGCACAGAGGTTTAGTTAAGGTTGCACTGGCTGCTTTCATGGCCTGTGGTAGCTCAGCAAGACATGAAGTGCTCTCATGTTTAAAGATAGTTCCCTCTACAGAAATACGCACATACATATGCGCTAGGTTCTCTTGAACAGGATGACATGCTGGAGCCTGCAGACCGCAGTCATCACCGAGTTCACTCTTCACAGCCTCAGATCATGCAACTACCAAGAAGTAGGCCACACCCACTCTACATTCGCCTCTTCCGCCGGCTTCGAGAGGAAGGCAGTCAGCGCTAGGGTCCTGCGTCTATCTCGTCACCTTCCACTTTTCTCTCCATCCATTCGGCCTTCATATAGACTCCTGCAAGGATGGCAGAGCTGGAGGGCTTGGAGTTCGGAAAGTCAGACTTTGTGCTTCTAGACGAGGTGACCATGGAGCAGTTTATGGAGAACTTGAAGTTAAGGTAAGAGTGAGCGTTTTACACTGGAGTGGTCTTGATTCAATGGACAATGTGTACTATAAAGAACCTGACAAGATTACAGCAAACATGGCCTTTAAAAATGTTACTTTGTGCCGACATTAAGCTTCAACTCAATTTGGAAGCTTTGATGAAATCGTTTTTACTCACTTTTGAAATTTGTTTCACTTTCAAAGTGAGTATTTACGTCTCATTTTGTGTTTTTTAGTGGCCTTTTGATTTCGACCACTCCCTTCTTGGTAGACAATGCCGTGACAAGAAAATGACACATTTTTAGAAGAAAAAGTGGCGGGGAAAGAATGTGTCATTTCGCTTTTGTCTTTTCCACTAATACCTGACATATCAGTTTAACTGGCTGACATGAACAGCTTAAGAGACCGAAAATGACCTTACCATGTCTTACAACAGCTGGTCATAGGCAGCCAGTAGGATTTTCTGATGATGAAATCACAGGTTACTAGTTCTCCTTTCCTTTAACATACAGCATTTGCACTCAAGTCCCACATCTGTGATGTCATTGGTTAAACGGGGTTAAATCAGATGACCTTTTAACAATGCTCTTCATGAGTTAAAAAGTGATCAACGTTTCACTGCACACTGGTTTCGTCCGTCGCAGATTCTTACGCCTCTGAAACCTCATTAAAATGAGTTGAGTCTTCATCCATTTTTGTGCAGTTTATCAGCTGAGGTATGACCAGGCCTCATGTGACTGTAGCTCACAATGGCACATCAAAACACCACCAAGTTCAGGATTTGCTGAAGGAAGACCTCCTACAAACTGAAATACTATTAAATACTATTAACACTACATCTTACTATCTGAAATATAAGGCGACATTAACATGAAAGTGTTTGTTTTGAAAGAGTAGAAAGAGTTAATCGTCTACAATGAGTAACGCATTGTGACTTCGTACAGATGTCTGTGTATTTTAGCTGTACGTCAGGAAGTGATAGCGCGTTAATGGATATGTTTGCTCGACTTAGATTACACTATACTTTATGTTAACCGAAATTCAGAAAGTGAGTCATCTTGAGCCCCATTACACTTCCTGTTCTCACTTCCCAACCCTGTATCGCTTCCTGCTGAATAGATGCGTGTGACATTGAGAAACATACTGTAGCACATAACACCAAGATTATCATTAAGTAATGACAATTGTTTCCCTTTGTTTAAATGTAAATGAATCTCCAACTGTATTATGATGTTTGATTAAAATTTGTATATAAAAAGGGATGTGGTTTATGATGTTTTATTATATCAATGCTGAACAAATTCAGCATGTATTCCAATCATTTTAAGCACCTCTAAGTAGGATTTACTATCCCACCACCTTACAGTAATACTCAGAGCATCCATCAGTTGTTCATTGTGTCTCTTGATTCATCGGGAACTAAACCAAACCAGCGCATACGGTGAAAACAATGAGTCTTGTTAAATATGTTTCTTGACGTGCATATCGCTCACAGTATTGTTTGTCGCCTTCAGGTTTGAGAAAGGCCGTATTTACACTTTCATTGGAGAAGTAGTGGTGTCAGTCAATCCGTACAAACATTTGGATATCTATGGGAAGGAGGTTATTGAGAACTACAGGGGAAGAGAACTGTATGAGAATCCACCTCACCTGTACGCTGTCGCAGACGCTGCTTACAAAGCCATGAAGAGACGAGCCAAAGACACATGCATCGTCATTTCAGGTACAGCAGCTATTAAACAACAGATGCGCAATGATCAGCAACACAATACACTAATTTGATCATCCTCTAATTAGGGAAGAATGAAACTGTATAAATTAGACACATCTCCTTGTGTTTCAGGTGAGAGCGGAGCAGGCAAGACTGAGGCAAGCAAATATATTATGCAGTACATTGCAGCCATCACCAACCCTAGCCAGAGGGCAGAGGTCGAGAGGTCAGTTTTCTGGGGATACCTCTGTCAAGGCTTTTTTAGGGCTATTTCTTTTTCTTTTGTATTTAATTATACACGATTTTATCATGCAACGGTATAGTAAAATAGATTTGTATGCCAAAGATGTCTATGGTTAAGTAGCCCACTTAATTTTAGAAGAAGGCTAAATGTCTTTCTTACGTTAGATGGCAGTGTAACGTTGAGATTCTTATTAACGTGTAAGTTGACTAAACACGTTTGTTTATGCGTTATTATCACTGTATTTGCATCCTACCACAGCGTGAAGAAGGTGCTCCTCAAGTCCAACTGTGTGTTAGAGGCATTTGGGAATGCTAAGACCAACCGCAATGATAACTCCAGCCGCTTCGGCAAATACATGGACATCAACTTCAACTTCAACGGAGACCCCACGGGAGGACACATCAACAACTACCTGCTGGAGAAGGTGAGGCCTTCAAAACACGTTAGGAACATGACATATGAATAGGAAACTTGACATGTAGCGCGTACAATCATAATAGTTCGATTCGAATGTGGTCGTAGCCCATATATAAAAAAATATATAGCCCAGAACGTTCAAAGAACATTTAAAAGTAACAGAAATTGTTTCCATAAAGAAATTTAGCAAAATGCATCAAGCATATTTTGCTAGGTATAACAACTGTAAGTACTTAAAGTTAATAGTTTTTCAATTATATTTTTGTTATATTACTTTAGCAATAAAAAACATTGGTGCGCTGCAGAAATTTTAATAAACCTAAGTCAAAATGAAACAGGAGGGGGAAAATCATCCCTCTAAATGCAACTTCCACTAGCAAAATGAGTGAAAAGACAAAAAATACAGACATTTACTCTTTTATCAGGGTTGATTGAGAGTCACATTAATAGACCTACTGTGTAGTACAGAAAAGCAATTGACACTAATATTTTGCTGTATTTGCAGTCTAGAGTTGTCAATCAGCAGGAGGGAGAGAGAAATTTCCACTCATTTTATCAGGTGAGATCTTCCGAACAGGTTATGGCGAATGAAATTACGATAACTTCAAGAGTACCAAATGCTGCAAGAACTAATAAAGACTTCAGATAAATCAGCATTTGTATGTTCTGTTTGTGCAGGTGTTACGGGGAGGATCTGATGAATTGCTGAAGTCTTTGTATCTGCAGAGAGATCCCGCAGAATACGCCTACACCACTCAAGGAGCCTCTGTCACACTTGTACGTACTTATTTAGTTAATGAACGCACAACCACTTCACGGACTAACCATTCGAGGCTGAATGGATAGTGTTCTGCTCTCCTATGGAGCTTGTGCAGCATATTAGTATTTCAAAATGTACTGTGTTTCTGAGTTTCTCTTTTGTCTCCTCATCATCTTCATAGGCGTCCAATAATGACTCCTTATGTCACAAAGCTGTGATGGCAGCACTGAAAGTGATTGGCTTCACCGGTGAAGAGATCGCCTCCATCTACAAGATCCTCAGTACCATCCTACACCTGGTCAGTTCCATGCTCTGGAAGATTGCATTCTGCTTTTATTTATAAAAAAAAAATTTTCATGACAATTTTAGGTCTAGAAATCACTTTCAAAATCTCCTCACGGTATATCCAGGATGTTCAAGATTATGCGTACCATGGTTTTTAAATAAAAAATGGCAGTTCTCAAAGGAACAATTTAAATTAAGCAAAACAATTTCATCTTGCGTCTTTGTATTCAGGAGTTCATTTAACCCACATTTTGTCTTTTATATAGTTTTTGGTCTCACTGGAGCCACTGGTTTAAATGCTTTGCAATGTTATTATGTTTCAGGGTAACCTTCAGTTTACTAGTGATGGTGAGCATGTCCTACTTGTGGGTGACGATACAGTGAAGCACATTTCTGAGCTGACGTCCACAGAGCCTGAGAATACCAGAAAAGCACTGCTGTACCGCACAGTGGCTACTGGGGGTGGAGAGGTCATAGAAAAGGGACACAACGAGCAGGAAGCTAGCTATGGAAGAGATGCTTTTGCCAAGGTATTATACACTTCCCTGCAAAAAGTGTTTGTGACTCATCCATCTAGTTATTCTAATTAAAGAAAGGCCCGGTTTAATAGACGGGGCTTAGTCTAAGCCAGGATTAGGCCATATGTCAATTAGGACATTTAATTAATTTCAGAAAAAAACATTACTGGTGGTGTGCATCTTAAGACAAACATGTTTTAAAAATTAGTGCAACTTTCTTTCAGTTGAAACAGTTGAGATTTTCATTTAGTCTAGGACTAGTCTTAAGCCTCGTCTGTGAAACCAGGGGAAAATAGGTAGTATATGAAACATGTTATATTGCTTTAAGTCTTTAAAATATGCCAGTTCGGTTTGCTGTACAAGCATCCTGTTTCAGAACTCAAAGGTCGCTCTTCATTTGAAAGAAACAGCTCATTAGGAAACTTTGTGACGTCAGAGAATAAATATGAACACATGAACGCTCATTACATCAACAATGTATGCTTAATATCAGGAAAATGGGAGTGTGGGTAATTCAAAACTTGCATCTGTTTTAGTTCCAAAAATCTTGTCAACTTTTAGGAAAAACACAAAACGTTGATGGTATGAATACTCAAACTATGCCTTTATCATATTCTATGTTCGTATAATATGTCAATTTCTTATTTTGGTGCGGCTTTCATTTTTAGGCTTTATATGAGAGGTTATTTGCGTGGATAGTGGGTCGTATCAATGACGTGATTGAAGTGAAAGACTATAATCCTGCTCTGCATGGCAAAAACACTGTTATAGGTGTGCTGGACATCTATGGCTTTGAGATCTTTGATAACAACAGGTCAGTGTCGTTCATGCATTGTGTAGTTATTAATAGTGCTTGGCTTTAAAATTCAAACCCATGAGTGGTTTTAGTGGTTAGTTTTTACTAACTCGTTTTCCGTGCGCAGCTTTGAGCAGTTTTGCATCAACTACTGCAACGAGAAGCTGCAGCAGCTCTTCATTGAGCTTATTCTGCGGCAGGAGCAGGACGAGTACCAGAGAGAGGGTATCACGTGGCAGCACGTGAGTGTGACGCAAACACCTAATGCTAAATATATAATCCATGCTCCTTTTCTCTAAACTGGATCTTTCTTTCCTTTAGATCGAATACTTTAACAATCAGATCATAGTGGATTTAGTGGAGCAGCCTCATAAAGGCATCATCTCCATCCTGGATGAAGCCTGTCTCATTGCAGGGAAAGTCACAGATACTGTCTGCCTGGACAGCATGAACAAAAAGCTGGGCCAGCACCCTCACTACACCTCCCGGAAAGTAAGCGCTCAGATGCATCACTATTCCTTCTTGCTTCAACAGTCGCATCGAATAAGCATGCATTTTTAGGCTGGTCATGAATTATGGAACAAAAACTGCAACCTCATTTAACCTTCACTCTAGATGCACTTCTGCACCTTAGCAGCAGCGACAGAAGGGGGCAGCGTTCTCTTACATTGTACCCACATAGAAACAAAAACATGGAGATTCTGATACCTGTTGATGCCATGACCTCTGAAACCGGTCTTTTTTTTGTTTAATTTTTTCTCAGCTCTGTCCCGCCGACAAGACCATGGAGTTCAATCGAGATTTTCGTATCCGACACTACGCGGGAGACGTTACGTAAGTGTTTGAAAGCGGACGATGTGAACATGCTGATGGGGAGAGCTCGAAACACTGCAGTCTGAATCTCAGATGTCTGCATGTTGTCGAGGACAAATGAAAGCCACACTGCAACATGACAAGATGTTGACCTCATCGTATCACTGTGGTCTGCCATTCAGTCCTTCAAGAGATAATTCCCCCAAAAATGAAAAGTTGATGTTTAGCTGCTCGCCCCCAGGGCATCCGAGATGTGGGTGACTGTGTTTCTTCAGTAGAACCGTTGTAGTCCGTCAGTCATATGATGGCAGACAATGGGACTCACGGCTTGAAGGTAATAAAAAACATGCACAGACAAAACCAAATGAAACCTTGTAGGTTTGTGATGAAACATTGAGGTCTAAAGACACAAAGCGATTGGTCTGTGCATGAAACTGAACATTTAAAACAACAACAACAAAAATAACTTTCATAATTTGACAAGCAAACTGAATATTCATCTGTAAATAATTAAGGGCTTAGATTTGATTGGATCATAAAAGACGTATTCTCACCAGCCTTAATTATATACAGTAGTCAACATTTGAAGTGGATCAAAACCTTTTGTCAAAGCTGTCCTAAAACCTAAAACCAAAATGCGTTCTTGTCTTCGGACAACTATTTAATGACTTTTTTTGATCCACTTTGAATCATGACTACTTTACTTAAATAGATGAATAAAAATTCTAAAATCAGTTTTTATATTTGAATAATTTATTGTTTTCTTTAGAATGAAATGTACTGATAAATCCTTCACAGTAAATCATTTTTAATAATGATTATTGTGTGATTATAATGATCATAACGATAGAATTACAATTAAAAAAACTGAATGAGTGAATATGTTTAAATTTTAAGCTTTTCCATAAATTTCTGTTAGCTCTCTCTAAACTGTAGAAATATGTTAAAGAGGACTTTTATCCTTGAAAATGACTTGGGCTTTATGTATAAAATATGCATATGATTGAATTGTGCATTTATGAACATGGGGCCCCCAGCAAAGAGATACCTTAAAGTTAGCAGGTGACAATTTCTCATAAAATATGACATTTCCCATAAAAATTAAAATGTATTGCATAAATGCTCCCTAAAAAGATGTAGGACTGAGGCTCAAACACCTCCTGCTGTAGACCACTTGAGATAGACGTTAACCGTTAAAGATGGACATCAACAGCGAAGACTCTTTTTTTGCTGTTTCCTAAAGAACAAGGATGTGACCAGTTACGTATAATGTCTTATTGTCATCTTGTAATTGTGTTAATTTCAATATTCCAAGGACCTTGGACATACGAGAACTAAGATAGTGCGAGTTTGGATTTCATTTTGACATTATTTGTTGATCTGAAGGTGAAGTTTCTGTAAAGGTTGGAGGATGCAGTTTTATAAATACATGAAGTTGCTGCTGGTGCAGATGTCTGCAGTTTGCCGTACCTCAGCAAAGGCTGTGTCCTCGTTTAGAAAATAGCGAGACCTTTTCTCATTGAGGAAAGAGGAGCAGGGAGAAGCTACTGGAGGGCTTAGCTCTGAAAATAGATGACACATTTTTCACATCGGTTTCCTTTTCGCTCCTTAATGAGCGCGTGCTTAAGTATAACTCCGGAAGTAACTGATTAAAGCTAAATTGGTCTTGAAATGAAGTTTGGCGGTGCATTTTGGCAACTTCTTTCGGGCTGAAACTGATCTCACATCTGTTTTTCACGAGTCTGAGGGAGTGAACTGTGAAAGCCGCTAGGAGAAGTCAAGGAGAGAACTGTAAATTCAGCTTGTCTACCGGTCCGAGAAACGGGATGAACGGTGTCGGCAGCCACGTGTCGCATGCTTGATAACTGGGTCGAGAGTGCAGAGGACTCTGAATGAATAGCACTATTATGACAAGCCTGCAATTAAAGCGCGCCCGCAATTCTGTGACAATCGCTTTGGATCTGTCTGAGAATGCACGGGCCATACGGCTCTGCTAGACGGATGCCTGTCTCACCCAGACACACACACACGCTCGGAAGTTCCCTCAGGATGAAGACTGTCAGAACTGGCTTGTCAACCCTTCAGTCACACTTGCAAAATAAAATCTGTGAGATCCCTTAGGCTCAGCTGTGTCAGTGATGGAGGAAGGTCTCGCTAAATATACACCCTGACCGGCCCCTCCAAACCATGACCTATTTCCCTCGCTCTCCGTCTCTTGCTTCCCCTCTCTATTTCTTTTTTTATTTCTATTTATCCCCGCTTCAGTTGCGCATCTCCTTTTATGTAGTCTACTTCTTGACTGTGTTCAGAACGCATATACTGTACTGTACTAGCCGCACAATGCAGCAGATGACAGCCTAGCGCTTTACGGCTGTGATTTAACCGAAACAAGTGAACTAAATAGAGCGACGTGACAGTGATTGAACTAAAATGAGGAAACTAATTAGTGCAATGCAACATCGCCATGATTTAAATGGAGTGAGTGAACTACTTAGTGCAATTCGGCCACAAATTAAACTAAAACGAGTGAAATTATTAGCGTGATGTGGCCACAATTGAACTAAAAATAAATTAAATAATCGGTGCAATATAGCCACAAGTGAACTAAAGTGAATGAGCAAGTGATTTGGCAACTGAACTAAAATGCTGAACATTGACAAATCCAGTATTTTAACTGATAGTAGAAATAGTGATAGTAGAAATTAGATGATATTAAACTAAGTGGCATTATTACTGAGATGTCACAATGAATTTTGAGTGTAGCAATAAAAAAGAAAAAAACTGGGCTAGGGACTTATGCTAGGGTGCTATAATGCTAGGGTTTATGCATTGGGTATTCATTGCAGTCAAAAGTATACTCAGATGAACAATATATATATATATATATATATATATATATATATATATATATATATATATATATATATATATACATATATATACATATACATATACATGGATGAATTGCTCACACCAAGATAAGATATCTTAAGATAATTTATTTTAATTTGAACTATAGCAGTAATTCAGCGGTATTTAGCCTTTAGTAAGCTAGTATGTCCTTCTAAACACACTTCCCTTTTATCATTTGCTTCACAAAGTCATATCACATTTATCATGTTAACCATTTCACACTCCATAATAATCAGCATCATACCTCACCATACAGCCGCTGAAAATGAAGCAGATGCATTTGTAAGCCAGTATTTTTAGCCGCTGTCACGCTAACTTCCTCTATACCGCTGTGACTAAAGAGTTCTCGCTCTTTGGCTTGCTTTGTGTGTTACGCGCACAGATGGCTCCCTTAGAAACCCTCAGGCTTGCTGTTTTACCCCGACTCTCGCCCTGTTTTCAGGAATCCGCCCGGCCTACCGCAGAAAGGCCACGGGGCAGCATCTGTCCTCTCAGAAGCGCTTTCACCCCAGTGATGTTGCCGTTCCACAGCCTTGTGGCCGTACACATGTTTGACTGTGAGTGTGTTTGGAAATGTGTAAGCAATTAATGTGCGCTTACCTTGCGTGTGTTATGCAGTGTTGTTTTCTACTTGATTAAATGTGTGTGTGTGTGTGTGTGTGGCTCTGGCTGTTGCCGTGACACATCTGCGATTGTTAATCCAGTCCTCAGAGCTGCATGAACTCAAGGCTGCTTTGGCTTCGTACCTGGCCAGCACACGCAATACTTCCACCCAAACATCTCACATTTTACGTAATCGGCAAATCACAGTGAATAGCTGATTGTTGCTTCTGTTTTCTTGGCACAGTTTCTCGTGTTTAATATTGTCGGTACGGTATTCTTGGTATTCTTGGCATTCATTGTGCGAGTTTGTTGAAGTACGTATGCTGCCATTCAAAACCTTGGGCTCAGTTATATTTTTTTTTATATATAATTTTACTAAAAGTGTCAGTGAGCATGTTTAGAAGTAATGTTACAAAACAGTCTGTTTTAAATAAATGGCATTATTAATCAAAGAATAGTGAAAAAAATTAAACACAGTGTTAAAAAAACACACACATATACATATATATATATATATATATATATATATATATATATATATATATATATATATATATACATATATATAATATATATATATATATATATATACATATATATATATATATATATATATATATATATATATATATATATATATATATATAAATAATTTAAATTAGTGCTGTCAAGCAATTAATCAAGATTATTCACAATAATAAGAGATAATAATCGCATCTAAAATACACTTGTTTGTGTAATATGGGTGTGTTTATTGTATATTTATTATGTATAGATAGATACACACACATGCATATATTTAAATAATACATAATATAATGCAAAATATAATCATATAAATATATACATTTAAATACTGTAAATACTTTCAAAATATGTACTTATATATTATATATATATATATATATATATATATATATATATATATATATATATATATAATACAATAAAGTACACATACATAATTTTATTTTGAATGTGATTAATCAAGAGTAATTGTTTCACAGCACTAATTTAAACATTAAACGTTATTTAAAATTGTAATAGTATTACAGTATTATTCTTCACAGTATTATACGTTTTAATGTAGCGCATTGCTCTCTTTTCTAAACCTTTCTCACAGTTCTGACCCTGTACTCAAAGAAATGTCTGCCTCAGTACTTTTTTGCGTTTATTGCATTTCAACAGTGTCCCATTCAGCCCATCCCTCCACATCACTTCCTGTCCTCGTCTTCTCTCCCGTCTATGAAAATGGCAAAAAGGGCAGTCAAATTATCTTTTAAAGACCTTTCTTTCTGAACCATTTCGTTCATGCTGTGCTGTTCTGATAATGGTGCAAGTGTAGGTTAACCTGCTGGTTGTGAGTCACCTGTAGGTATGTGAGCTGAGTCATGAATGAAGGACTGCTGGCTGAGTGCTCTAACAGCTGAGTCGGTCAATTCATGTCATTTCCTCTTCTGTGTCAAGCCATGAACTCATTTCTTCTTTCACTTTCCTCTCAGGTACTCAGTTGAGGGCTTTCTTGATAAGAACAAGGACCCGCTTTTCCAGGATTTCAAGCGACTGATGTACAACAGGTAGTAGTTTGAAGACTTCAAGCTAAAAAAAAACCCAATAATAATAATATTCTGTTTTTTCGCCATTATGTCTTTGTGGACTAAAATGCAACATATATATCACAGTGACAAACAGGCCATATCTCATTCAGACCGTTAAACACCATTGACTTTCACTTGAATATGAATTAATGATGACATTCACTCATAATAATAATAATTGTATTAAGCCGTTTCTTTAAAATAATGCATTACGACTTTGTATGTTCAAGGACTTGTTAAAGTAGGGCACTTGTTTTGAATCCTATTTATATTCCTGTTCTGTTCAGCTTTTTAACTGGCATTTCCTCGCTACTTTTTCCATTTCTTATTTTTGTGATGCGTTTACCGCTCTCTTTTCTAAACTTTTCTCGCAGTTCTGACCCTGTGCTCAAAGAAATGTGGCCCGATGGGAAAATGAGTATCACAGAGGTGACCAAACGACCTCTAACTGCAGCCACACTCTTCAAAAACTCTATTATTGCTCTAGTGGACAAACTGGCCTGTAAGGTAAGAGACGACTGCTTCAAATGTCATACAGTAACCCCAAAAAACATTCGGACACTTAAGCCACACTTAAATCTGTATAAATGTCATTGCATGAAATAAAATGTCAAACCAGGTGGCATCTGCACACAAATGCTGCTGCAGATTTTCTTCAAACTAATTTCACTTTCTGAGCCATTATTACAACAACTTTTAAGCAAGTAGTGTCAAGGTATTTTTAGTGGATGTATGGAGTTCAGAAATGTCTTTCTTTTAAATAAATGCCACTTGGTTTGATGAATGTTATATAATGCACTTTAAGTGTCAGGAAAAATAAATTTTTCATTTTATTTTAACGTAACTCAAACCAATTATTTTTCATGCTCATCCCTATCTTGTGATTTTGGTTCATTTATACAAAAAAGCCAGTTGAGCTAAAAAAATGTAATTCTTACAAACTGGTGTGATTTGGCAATTGTGGTACGGTGCATCTGCAAGAACATATGTTTTCTGTAGAATTAAGCATGAATTTAATCTGGGATTAATCTACACAACTACCCCTTTAATACTCTTTACTGTGAACAGATGAAATAGGGGTCTCTCAAAATAGCTCAGGTAATCTCATATGTAGATGTGCTGAAAAATGTTATCTCTCTAATGGGGACTGTCTGTATTTGATAAAGCAGTTAACAGTAGAGGAACACCTGCTAAATCCTGCTCTAGTGTGGAGTCATGGGCAGCTCTTCTGTCCTCTCCTCCTCCTCCTCCTCTCCTCTCCTCACCTCACCTCCTCCTCCTCCTCCTCCTTCTGTCCTCACCTCATCCTCCTCCTCTCCTCCTGTCCTCTTCTCTCCTCTCCTCTCCTCTCCTCTCCTCTCCTCTACTCCTCCTCCTCTCCTCTCCTTTCCTCCTGTTCTCCTCCTCCTCCTCTCCTCTCCTCTCCTCCTCCTCCTCTCCTCTCCTTTCCTCCTGTCCTCCTCCTCCTTTCCTCCTGTCCTCCTCCTCTCCTCCTCCTCCCTCTCCTCTCCTCTCCCTCTCTCCTCTCCTCCTCCTCCTCTCCTCTCCTCCTCCTCCTCCTCCTCCTCCTCCTCCTCCTCCCTCCTCCTCCTCCTCTCTCCTCTCCTCCTCCTCCTCCTCCTCCTCTCCTCTCCTCTCTCCTCTCCTCTCCTCTACTCCTCCTCCTCTCCTCCTCCTCTCCTCTCCTCCTCCTCTCCTCCTCCTCCTCCTCCTCCTCCTCTCCTCTCCTCCTCCTCCTCCTCCTCCTCCTCCTCCTCCTCCTCTCTCCCTCCTCCTCCTCCTCCTCCTCCTCCTCCCTCTCTCCTCCTCCTCCTCCTCTCTCCTCCTCTCCTCTCCTCTCCTCCTCCTCCTCCTCCTCCTCCTCCTCCTCCTCCTCTCCTCCTCCTTCTCTCCGCCTCTCCTCACCTCCTTCTCCTCTCCTCTTCCTCTGCTCTCCTCTCCTCCTCTTCTTCTTCTCCTCCTCTTTTCTTTTCTCTTATTAAAGAATCTGTGACATTTGGAGCTGTTATTTTGGGATGACCCAGTGCATCCATGATAGTTTCTGTGTCTGCCGGGCTGCACGTGTGTGTGTGTACACGTGTGTTTGTGTGGTAAAGTGGGGCTGCATCCGGGGCAGCTTGTGCTTTTTTAGGTCACAGTAAAGGACTGGCTGCCCTCTCTCTGGTCCTGTGGGGACACCTGTACCTCATCTGACCGCTCACCCCATCCATCCTGACTTCACATGCTCTCTACACTGTAACAAAAAAGAATATGTGCGGTTGTTACCTCAAACAGCTTCTACCTCATATGATCCTCAAAATTACAGACAGCTTTATATGGTCACTTAGATTAAGTTAGATGTTATCACATGAATCATTTTAGTTTACCTACTGTAACAATATCTAATTATGGATGGATGGTAGCTGTGTGATGGAGAGATTAATAGAAATAGAAAATAGATTAATTGGTGGATGTTAAATAGATTAATAAATAGATAGATACAGTAGATGAGTGACTGGTTGATGTAAAGACGGACAGACAAATACAGTAGACAGATAGATAAGACAAGGTAGACAAGATGATTTCTAAAAGATATTACATTTTAAATCCTAATTTATAGTCTAAAGATAAAATTGAAAGCAGCATCTTTAACCCAGCGCACAGTTTTTCCTGATTCACAAAATCAATCGAATCTAGAAATATATCTTTAGACTTGAGATCAAAAACAAACATTATCTGATTATGTATAATCCATATGAAAGTGAGGTACAGTCTTCCTCGTATCTGAATGCTTAACAATTCAAAGATGTGTAAGAAAGGATGCCTCGTATCATTCACAATGATTTGAGCCTTATTTAACACGTCGAGGGGTGAGAACTAGACAGGCTTAAGTGAAATATCACCAACTTTACAGGAGAATATTTTATTGAAATAAAGTATTCACATCAAAATCAAGTATTCACATAATGCTGGGTTCTTTAAGAAGATGAACAAAGTTATCTTTCCCTTACGATCAAAAACAGACTAGACTAGCGATTCCTCCCCTTCCTATAAAAGGCTCACTAAAGCAGTACCCTCTGGATGCTTTACAATATGTCTGTTATTAAAAAAACTCATACAAGAATTTGTATATTAAATAAATAATAATGGAGATAAAACACATCCCGGGGGACCTCCTACCGAAGTAATAATTTGGTCTGAAATTAGATCCTCCCATTTTAGCCTGCTTCAGTAGCATGCCTTTGAGGCCTTTGGTAAATGCTTTTATTTGGCGATTTCTGCGAATGATATGAAATTAAATTTTTCATATAGGAGCCGTACTACGTGCGGTGCATAAAGCCAAATGAGGTGAAGTCCCCCCTGCTGTTTGATGACGGTCGCTGCCAGCATCAAGTGGCGTACCTGGGACTGCTGGAGAATGTGCGCGTGCGTCGAGCTGGGTTTGCCTACAGACAGCCGTATGCTCGCTTTCTGCAGAGGTGAGACATCCCAGTTTACATCAGGGCTTGGCAACGTTTCTGATTACAAGAGTCTTCACTGTCCAAGACATTATTTAGAGCCCCCCATGATGTTTCTGGTTCTTCTGCTTATGTTTCCTTTGCAAATGGATGAAAGAAAATGGGGTACTGGTTTCAGTTATGATAACCCTGGTAGAAGTTGCTGAGAAATTTTTATATGGTAGTGAAAAGCTACAAAACATTACTACTAAACTACTAAAAATTCAGTTCTTAAAACTCTGAGATTATCGAATTTAACTATACTATATAAAGCATTCAATTAATTATTTTAATATATATTTAATATTTATATTATTAGGATATTTATTATTTATTACATAAAAATTATATTTATATTTTATATTCTGTAAAATAATCATTCTGAAAATATTACTACCTGATAATTTATTTAAAGTCTTTACACAACTACAAATTTATATTCATTCTACAAAATATCCGTGACTAATGCTTCTTAATGTTACTTTCCATGACTCAAACTAGATAGTTAACATTTGTATCGGTTTTACTTCATTTTAAAGCACAATTTGTCTTATTTTAAGCCACTTGCTTGAAAACCATTGGTTTAGATAAACAGTTTATGCTGGTAAATGATTCTGTACTAGTAGCTGGTGAACCAAAATTAAACTATTAAATTAGTATTTCTATAAAGATTCACTAAACAAAAGCCTGTGCCATTTCAGTCAAAAATGCAGATTGTTCACCAGGCGTCTACAGCAAAAAGCGAAGCATCTGACAAAGGCAAAACTCTTTTTGTGTAACTTTTATCTCCACGCTCAGGTACAAGATGACCTGTGAATACACGTGGCCTAATCACCTGATGAGCTCTGACCAGGAGGCTGTGGAGGCCATCGTGAACCAGCACGGCTTTGAGGACGACGTCGCGTACGGCCACACCAAGCTCTTCGTGAGAACACCTCGCACACTCTTCACGCTGGAGCAAGAGAGAGCCGCGCTCATCCCCATACTAGTGCTCTTCTTACAGAAGGTGACAGACGCTCTCTTTTCACTTCTCCCTCTCTATCTGTCAGCGTCCCGGGGCGCTTTAGGTCCCTTGTCTATCAACATTGTTTATTGTTGTCCCCGAGACTGTACCTCTGCTGCTTCTTGTCTTTCTCCTCCTCCTCTTTTCTTGCCCTCTGTAGCTGTTTCGCTTAATCATTCTTGACTCCTTAAGTTTTTTTAAGTGTGTTCAGAGGTGACACGACAGTGGAGTGGGATCATAACACCTAGACAGCAGCTCCCTCTGCACCTCCACTTCAGTCTGTCTTTACAACCTCATACATTTGATCTCGCGGAGCTCAAATCTATATTTACGATCTCGTTTACATGTTCCATGTCCTACTTAAAGCTGATCTAAATACATCCGTATATGCAAAGCATTGTATACTTGCAGTCATGAATGCTACAAACCTATATTTTTTTTGTTGATTCAAATGTGCTTTGAACAATTGTAGTTGGCTCATAAATGATGATATGGATGTAAATATAGATCTGCTCATTATTTCTAGGTTTTCCCACTCATTCATCCGGTGTGTAGGCTGTATGCGACTCTAATAACAGTGATTGTGATAATGATTATGATTGGTGGATTATTTTTGTTGCTTTCAATTATTCATCTGTATTGCGAGTTGCCCTGATTTCACTTCTGCCCCACTTAATGCTGCCTGACTAAAGGACGACTTAGTCAAAACTCAGCAGGGAAACTCTGAAAAGATGAGACGACCCAGCAGGTGCCGTGTTTTTGTCCACTTGACCATCTCGCTCTCGATTCACTGAATCGCTTTCTTATCATTTGATTTCACTGAATCCTTCGATGACTCGTGTATTAGCTGAATCATTTGATCTGAATAATTCACTCGCTCAGTAGTTTATTCAGGAATCATTCATTTATTCTCCAAATCACTCAGTCAGCAAAAATATCTAAGACTTTTTAAATAAAAGGATTTCATTCACACAGCCGATAGTTTATTCATGAATCATGTGATCAATTTATTCACCCGTTCACTCACTCATTCACTTTGTTAAGCAGTAAATATTCTGATCATTCGCTCATTTATTCACTAAATCGTTAGGTCACCTATTCACTGAATCTTTTAATCATTCATTCACTCATGTACTGAATCAGTCTGTCTTTACTCATTTATTCACAAAATCATTAGGCCATTAATTCGCTTATTTATTGAATTATTTTATAATTCACTCACTTTAGTCACAAAATCGTTCGATCAATTACTCACTCGCTTTGGTCCTTCATTCGATCGCACATTTATTTCTTGAATCATTCGATCTTTCACTCACTCTTTTATTCAATAAATCAGTCAATCGATCAGTCATTTGTTCAGCGAATCATTTGATCATTCGCTCACTGATTCACTGAATCATTTGACCATTCACTCATGGATTCACTTAATCAGTCACTCGCTCATTTATTCGCTGTAGCATTCTATCATTCACTCATTCCCTTATTCATGGAATCAGTTGATCATTTCTTCACTAAATAATTTGATTCTTCACTCATTTAATAATTAATTGTCATTCACTCATTGTACTCATTTATTCAATCAAATGTGAATAGTCTTTCTCACTCTGCCACAGAACTCATGGCACCTTGTAAACTTCCCTCTATCAGCTGTCATATATTTCATAATTGTTCATTTGAGTTATTGCACATTTAAATTAATAAAACAAGTAAATTATTACACTTTTAAATTTCAGTATCTTCAAAGTGTTTCACTCGCATTCATTCAACCTGTATATATATATATATATATATATATATATATATATATATATATATATATATATTTTATATACAGGTTATGGATATATATATATATATTAGCCTACAGGTTTGGAGAGGTGCATTAGCACGTATGCGATGTAGGAAAATAAGGGCTATATATACCATAATGGCGTATTATAAATGCTACAAGGTGAAGGCTCACTTCTGGGAAGTGGAGAGACGGTTCGCTAACGTCCGAAACATGGCCGACTACGGGAAGAGTGTGGAGTGGCCCTCACCGCCTGCAGCCCTGGTGCAGTTCCACAGAATCACACAGCACCTCTACCGCCGGTATTACCATCACTTCTTCATTTCAGGACGTTTTCTTAATCTGAACGTTGGGCCCTCCTTTCATGCTTCCGCCGCCTCTTTCTTAGATGGTGGGCCCGGCAGCTGATTAAAAACATCCCCCCGTCGGACATGGCGGAGGTGAGGGCTAAAGTAGCTGCTCTGTCAGCTCTGAGCGGGGAGAGAGTGGACTGGGGCTACAGCCGCGCCTGGGAGAGAGACTATTTGGCCAATGTGAGTTTTTCATTAGGTTGCTCATTAAGAACTCTCACTTTGCATAGTATGCAGGATTTTTACATTGATTAAACTTATTAAAGTTTGCAGTTTAATAAAGCTTAAAGCCCAGTGGTATATGCTGGAATGTTCGGCGCTCTTAAAGGAACAGTGCACCCAAAAAATAGTTGATATACCACCGTATCAATCCATATGACTTTCTTTTGAACACAGAGGATGTTTAGAAGAATGTTCGTGCTGCTTTTTTTCTTTCGAGCTCCAAAAATGATGAAAAACATGATTAAAATTCCAACCAATTGCTATATTCTGAATTCATATTTTACGTGTATTCCGATCCGAACACATTTTCATGTATATTCAAATGTAAGCAAATTCGGTTTGCTTCCATTCATTGAAAGAAATGAATGTATGGCATAATAATTTGTGTAATTTGCAAATTAATTTTTGCTACAATTTAAAATTCGCAAACCTTTCTCTGAGGGAAAGCAGTCATTTTTAACATTTTCCGTGTTGTAACAAAAAAAAAAAGAATAATTACGAATAAAAATAAAATAAATCAAACAAACAAATATGGGCAAAAAATGATATAATTCTCACGACTGAGTAATTAGTTTCCTTGTTTCAATTAAATCATGTCAGCTGAGCATTTGACATCAAAACACGGAACATTATCATTAAGTCCACTTTATTGGCAAAAATTCATGATATCTTGTTTTTATTTTGCCTCGCATGTCTTTGTAGTATGTATAATTATCCTGGGCATTTCACTAAAAGCCTGCCTTAGCATCTTGACAACAAAACATTTAGCCCATTATCATTGAGTTCGTTTTAGATTGTTTAGTCATCACTGTCCAGTCACAAATCAATCTGTTTGTCTGATGTATGCTCAAATGTGCCGCGCTTGGAGGTGTTCAATTTAGCTGGCATTGACATTTTGAGCAGAGGAGGTAACAGCCGTCCAGGAGACCATTTGATTCATTTCTCATGGAGAACATTTTATTTCATTTAATTGTATGTGTTTACTTTTATTTTATTAGACGTTTCACAGCACGAAATGCACGAACGCTCGTTGCTGTCGTCGTAGTTTATATCCGCTATAACAGATGCGTTTTCAAAGACCTTTGAAGTTTTTAGATCGTCTAAATGAGTCAAAGGCTTATTCACGAAGCACTGTTGAGAATCTGTTGTTGCAGATAAGATGTAAAGTCTGTTTGACGCATTAGCGGAGTGGGCTGGTGACGACGATGACAGTGTTTTTAAATCTGTCGTGCATTGATTTGAATTGATATCGAGGAAACCGTGGAAGCATAAGTGTGCCTGTTGTTGTTTGTGTTGCTTGTCTGACTAAGCTTCTCAGAGTTTAGTGTCATCAATCCGGTGATGTGTCTCTCCGCTGCAGGCAAAAGACTCTCCTCTGACGAACACCAACTTTGTGCGCATCACTAAGGAGCTGAAGAACAAAGACCAGTACAGCCAGGTCCTCTTTTCGTGCTCCGTCAGGATGGTAGGCTTTTTACATTTCAATTTAACTGCTATTAAATGACAAAAACCGTGTTTTTATTGCTAAAGCAGGCAATAGATGAACTGAGAAAAATAGAGTAGGCTAAACGGTGATGAAGCAAACAGAAATAAACCAAAATAATCTAAAATAACTGAGCAAAAGTAATTAACATCGACAAATTAAAGTAACTATAGTGAGGCTGGAGTAAACAAACAGTTATCAAATAAAATAAAATAAAATAAATATCATCACATAAAACAACAATGCATTAAACTAGCTAATCAATAAAAAGTAAGATTATATGAGCAGTTTTTGAAATGAATTAAATTTTAAATAGCAAAACGTGTAATAGTTTCAAATTATATAATCAAGCAATGTTAGCAAATAAAACAATAACAGTAGTGCGAATGGAATAAATGAGCGATACTCGTTATATTAATATACATTTTTTTAAAGAAATTAAGTAAAGCTCCAACAGTAAGATTAGAATATTGTAGCAATGTGAATTAAATAACCAATATTAGTAAATTAAAAAATAATAATGAATGGTGTAAAGTACTAGTACTATTAACAGAAAAACATTAATAGAAATGCAAAATAAAACAGTATTTTATTATTAAGAGTGAAACAAGAAAAAAGTAACATGCAGGTAATATGTAGGAAAAATATGACAAAACTATATAGTCTCTCTCTCTCTCTCACACACACACACCCTCTTTCACCAAACTCCAAGTCTTATTCACTATTTCCTCACTCATGTCATGAGCGCCTCTGACCATAGCCAGCGTGGAGATCACAAGCCCAGCGTTTGACCGCCTCGAGCAAAGACTGTAACACACTCTCTATCACACCACTGCAGCTATAGACGCCGCTATCACCGGTCCAGTTTATCGTCCTTTCCCAGAGAGACTCAAGCACACCACCAACCCAGTTTCACAAGCTATTTTTAAAGGCAGGGACATGCAGTACAGTATACAGTAGGAGCAGTACATAAACATGCCATCCGTGCTGATGCAAAGGTTGCTCATGAATTTCAATAAGCCCTGAATATCGTTGTAACTCATAATTGTAGTCAAGCTCGCACAGAGGAAACAAGTTCGGCTAATTTCTGCTTTTTCTCTTTCCCGATCTCTCTTTTTTCCAGCTCAACTGGTTCAACAACACAAAGGACAGAGCTCTGCTCATCACAGACAAGCATATCTACAGACTGGAGCCCAAAAAACACTTTAAAGTGCAAAAACGAATATCACTTGATTCGGTGAGTATTTCATGCGTATAACATGCTTATCGCACAAAAAGGAGGCAATTTTATGCAAGAACCGTTTTTGGTTTCCCAAAGAACCTTTCGGTGATCGGTTCTTAAAGCAATAGTTGAAGCAAAAACGACAACTTTGGTTGAAATGAACTCACCCTCAGACCATCCAAGACGCAGATGGGTTTGTTTGTTCATGAAATCAGTTTTGGAGAATTATTGCATGATCAGTTTCTCATCAGTGGATGCTCTGCAGTGAATGGGTGCCGTTATGATCATACTGGATCGCAAAACACTTCTGCTGCTATTGAGGGGGGATACAGGTAAGATTAGGGACAGGTTTGGTTTATGGGTAGGTTTAAGGGCGGGTTAAGGTGTAATTGTTTATGTGTAATTATAAATGTAGTACAGAAATGATTTAAGGATGAAATTGCATATAGGTAATAATTAAATGTAAGTACGTAGTGATTAAGGCCACCTAATATAAAGCGGGATCTGAATTTGTTTCAAACATGCAGTTTTTCACTTCACAAGATGTTGGACTGGAGTGGTGTGGATTATTGTGATGTTTTTCACTCTCATTCTGACGGCACCCATTCACCTCAGAGGACCCATGGGAGATGCACATCTAAATCTTTTCCCATGTAGAAACAAACTCATCTACATCTAGAACCGAACTGAGAGCGAGTACACTTTCAACCAGTTTTAAGTGTGAAGAACATTTCAAAGATCTAAAGAACCTTTTTGCTATGAAGAGCCTTTTGTTGTTCTATGAGAGTTCTTCACGGAACATCGGTGCCAGTTAAGAACCTTTATTCTAAAGGCTGTGAAATAAAACCCAGACAATAGCAGACACGTCTTGGTGTTTGCCATCGTCTGGGTTTTGTTTTTGTTTTATGTAACTGTGCAATGTGGGTCATTGCATCTGTCTGCTGCAGTCTCGCTGTCTCCCGAACTCTCCCTTGTCTTCAGCTTATGGATTTTTGTCTGCAGCTGCCAACCGGTCTCTCTTTTGAGATGACGGCACTAATGCTCCATATGACCAGCCACGTCAGATGGTTTAACAGGGTCATTCACAAATTTCTGGCTGCATCGGAGCGAATTCAGTGACCAGAACAGTCTGCGTGTGAGGTGTCTGACCTACATTCTGTCTACGTTCTCAGATGAGATACAGCGAGAGAGGGATTTGGAGCACACTCCGCAGCACTGCAGTCTGAGCTCCCCTTACAATCACATACACGCACATTAAACCTGCAACTTATACCATATCTGTATGTTTCACACGTCCGGACGTCTCGGAGAGATGAGCGATTGGGCAGTTCAGCGAGAGCTGCTGTGTAGCACACGTACTTTTTAACACATCGTTTTCATGCTACGGCTGTCATTATGGTGTTTACGCATTTGAATATTCAAAAGATGCCAGAATAGCGGCGCGAGAAAAAAGAAAAAAACTATTGTATGGTGCTAAGTCGATCCTGTTTCCCCAAATTCCAAGAACGATAATGCATGAGAAATGCACAAAGAAGATAAAGCTTGTTATAAGGAGCATCATGATTATTTGCATTTTAATACGTTAATTGAATGACAGTTACACATTTATCTCTGTAATTCTCATTAGTGTAATGCTTCTGGACATTTCTCTTTTTAATACATTTTATTAAATAGTTTATTAATAAAAATGAGAAATGTTGAAAAAGTAGATATATACATATAGATAGATAGATAGATAGATAGTGTGTGTATATATATATATATATTTTTTTTTAGAAATCACATTTTTATTGTTTTAGTTAACTATAAAAACCCTGATACTAGCAATAAAATATAAATTCTGTACAATTTAATACAATTTCAGTAATGAGAATAAGGATGGGACCGTGCTTAATTGTCATGAAAATACTGTCACAATGCAAAAGACATCTCAAAAGCGTTCCTTAAAGCGTTGTAGTTTTACACAATATCTTATTTCTTCTTTTGATTTTGTACCTGATTTTGCAGTACGCCCTGGACATGTCCCGACTGTTTTTATGAGCTTTTCTCTTTTATAATCTCACGTCCTCGCCAGCAGCCCTGCACCTAATGGGTCACCAACCAGGAGCATATTATGAACTTTCGCAAGCCTCTCTGGTCAATCCAGACCACACTGGATGGGTTCAGGCGGTCCCAGACAAGGATCTTGTTTTGTGACAGCCCAGTACATTGTGGTTTTAATCTCATTTCACCACGGAGCTCTGCGTGGCACAGGGCTGATCGTGTCAGCTGATATTCTAGAGCAGCAGACACAGACAGGGCAACCGTTCACAATTATCATCATATCATAATGCACCAATAGACCATCACGTTTCCCAAAAGCATGGCAAAGCTAGCCCTGCAATCAACTTAGGCGTATGATGCTTTCGTGTTTATCATAAGCACGTGTGCGTTAAAATGCATTATTAAAACATCACACTACATGCACTACACATACACTACCGTTCAAACATTAGCAGTAAGTAATATCAGTGTTGTTATATAGAAAGGATGCATTAATTTGATCTGATCATCGAATTAATCAATCATTAAAAATAAATAATATATAAATATTACTTGAGCAGCAAATCAGTATATTAAAATGATTTCTGAAGGATCATGTGACACTGAAGACTTGAGTAATGATGGTAAAAAAAAAATCAGTTTTGATCACAGGAATAAATGACATTATGAAATATATTTAAAAAGTAGAGAGTTATTTTAAACGGTAAAAATATTTCACAATTCTATTGCTGTTTTACTGTATTTTTGATCACGTAAATCACGGTGAGATTTCTTTTTAAAAAATATAAATATTCTGTATACTGTATTCAGTAAAACTGTATTATATTTTATTATTATTAATTTTATTTTACTTTAATTTTAAAACCTTTAATTTTTATCCATTCCATACTTATACTATCATTTATGACAGTTAATCGTGTGTTAGATCTGTGAAATCCAGAGCATTTCCTGCTGTTTGAAAGCGACTGCAGAAACGCTATTTAGGTCTTTGAGTGTTTGCGTCTGTTTGAATGAAACAAAATGCAGGAAGCCCACCCTCATTTCTTATAATCTCAGACAGCAAGGTCAGCCGCATGTACTGCAGGGCACAGAGCGATTAACCTGCGTGTGTGTGTGTGTGTGTGTGTGTGTGTGTGCCCTCATGTTTGTGTGTGCTAATGTGTGTCCATCCAAGTGGCAGTAAAGAGGCTTAACGCTGCCTGATCACTCTGTTTCTTTCAGGCACAGCGGTGACGCACCTACTGCTGTTTATAATGTACACTCAGAACAACACACTGGCCTTTAATGAACCTCAGAGACCCCTTGAACATAAAGAAGGCCTGTTTCTTAAATAGCCACGAGACTTTAGCTTTGTCACAGCCATACTGTGCACAATAAGCAAGTATTGTTTTATGTAGGCATGTAATGCTTCAAATTGATGTTTTGACTAAACGTGAAACAATGCTTAATTATTTTTAAAAACTACATTTTTTGGTTTGATTGGACCGCCAAACTTCAAGGCATTTTACAAATAACTGCATAAAATGTTTTATTTATCGTGGAACAATAGCCACTGTTTTCATAATGCGCAGTATAAAAACGATAGTAAGCGTATTATATATCAAAATAAAGAACCTTGCCTTTGCCAGAAACTGAGAAAATAGTATTTTTATCAAAGCAGAATACATTCAAATATCACCTGTAAACAATTATATGAATAATTGAAATTGCATTCAATAATACGTTTATACACACGCATAAATATGTTAAACATAAAAATGTAAAAATAAACACAACTTAAGTTAAAAATAAAGCTAAAAATATAAAAACAAACATTAAATCCCAGTGTTACAAAATGCTGTAATAGTATATGCTGTGGTGAGAAAAAGTATGTGAACCCACTGTACTTTTTAAAACGTCTGTGAAAGGTTCAAATATGCAAAGATTGTGGATCTGATTATTTCTGAAAAATAGTGACAAGCAAGAGACTTATAAAAAAACTAAGTATAGGCAACTAGGTAAAGCTAACTTTCTCCACAGTACTGGGAATGCTTAATGTTCAATAAAGACCTAAAATATTCAAATTGTTTGTGTTTGATGAAGATCAAGTGATATTTTATTACTAATTACTAATTAATGCAGAAAACTGACCAATACCGGTACTTTCCCTTGCCTCTTGCAAATTGGTTGCTGGCAATATTACTTTATATTTTCTTAGGGACCATTTAATTGGACAAAAGTATGTGCAGTGCAGGATGAATCATCTTTGTTTTCCTGTAAGAGGCTATATATTTGAATGTGTAAATCTACCACACTCAGGACGTGTTTTGAGGGGATTTTAAAGCGAAGTTGGGCATAACGCACATGGTGGAGCACGCTCGAGCAGCAGCATCCCCAGGGCCGCGTCTAATCTCGGAGTCATGCGTACCAGCCAGGCACACATTTCAGTGACGCACAACGTCCATCGGTCACACTCTTTGAGTAATTGCAACAATCAAGTCATTCATTCACGATTATTTCCAGCATATTACTCATTCTCAAGGTTACCGAGTCAATCATGTGCTGAAGCGCAGGAAGCGATTGTGTTGCGAACGAGCTTTTACTCTGATTGCAAAGCCAGAGGTTGGCAGTGGTCGGGGGTGGGGGGATGCATCCGTCGGACTCAGGAAAGATGGATTTATTGGACGCATGCGCTTTCACCGTGCAGCGGCGCGTGCTGTGCAACGTGTTAATATGTTTTCATTGCTGTTTTACTCTCTCTTCAATCCCACAGGTGGTCGGTGTGAGCGTAACAAGCGGCAGTGACCAGATGGTGGCGCTACATACTGCCTCTCAGGATGACTTCCTAGTGCACCTACAGAGGGGTCAGCTCAACCCAAATCAGGACCGTGTAGGGGAGTTGGTGGGAAGCCTCAAAGACCACTTCACGCGGTAAGAGTCCGTGCCGATAACCTCATGTTCAACGTGCTATCAAGTCAAGCATAGCTATTGCTATTGTTCCTTCTTCATGTTGAGGATTTAAACAGGCCTTTAGCCGCTAGTATTAGGATCTAGAACATACAGATTCATACAGAGAACTGAATATGCAGCTAGCTTATTTTTGTAGCTCTTTGGGTAATACGGACGTATCAGAATCTCAACTATGGAGAAAGTTAGTCCAGTTCGTCCAAAAGACAGTGTCATTGCAAGTCAGTTTGAAAGAAGGTCTGTTCGGCTATAAGCTGTTCAATAATAGAAAGCAATCTAGTTATTCAGTTCCAGTCATGCAAGTCAGTGTTGATTCGGTTCATTCCACTACAATGTGGTAAAAAATGGTGGCGATAAATAACTCTGATTATGTTAGCATGGCAAATATCGATCCATAATTCATTATACTTGTTCAAAATGCTTTCACGTGGATTTGTATAGAATAAACATAATAACATGACTAAAGATCAAGATATATGCAGCTGTACGCATGCATTTAAGGTGTAATGAATGTACATGTGACTCATTAGAATCATTAGTCATTTGCCAAAAACGGTATGAAAGTGTTTCAAAATCATATAAAGCCATTCCTATTTCTGAGAATTTGTAGTTTAGTACATTTATTTATTTGGTTCACAACTCGGTTTTGATCAGTTTAAGTGATCGCATTTTGCCTGGCGAACCATAAAATATTTCATTTGGTTCACAAACAGAAAACGGTTATTATACATTTTATTAATATTTTTTTAAATATTATCTTATTAGTGATTAAATAAAACGTAACCTTATGCTGGTCAAAACTGATTCATGATCACACCGGCCCTAAATGATTTTAAAGATAAGCCACTAATTTCTTAATAATGTTTTGGCATATATAATTTTTTTTTGTGAGATGCTCATTCATGCGATGGCATTTCCAGGTACCTCACATAACCGGCCCCGAGGGAGCCAGTATTCGGTCCTGGGGCAGACAGCAGCCTGGTTGTGTATGCATTGCTTGTGTGTGTGTGTGTGTGGCAGGTGTGGGATGTGTGTGTGTGTGTGTGTGTGTGTGTGTGTGTGGGTGCACGTCTGCTTTAAAGCCATTGTGCTGCCATCTGCGAGTCAATGCGTGGGGTCATGCCCCCTTTACCGCTTCATCAAAAGGAGACGTCACAGGGGCCTGAGGAAGTGTGGAGGAAGGCAAATAGTGTGTGAGCATGTGTGTGTGTGTGTGTGTGTGTGTGTGTGTGTGTAGGGGTGTGCGGGAGAACAGATGACAAAACACACACGTGCAGTTCACTCGACCTCCACAGCTCCGCTTTCATTGCTTTAAAAACTAGCCTCAATTTATCCTTTTTCGTAAAGGACTTAATGCTAAGGAGAATGTTAGACACTAAAACAAGACACGATGGACTATTTTGAAGCATATGTCTGGTAATTGAGTTAAACAGATGTAAAAATAACCCCTCGCCAGCTCTAAACAGAAGGTGACTGTAGTTTGCCAAGTAGGGCATGTTCCTGGACCAGAAAGCCTTGTTGGTCCTGAAACAACATTCTTCAAACTAACTAAGTCTTAACCCGATATCTAACCAGATTTCCCATCAAATTAGGACAGACAAGACGTAAAAGTCTGCACTTCAATATTAATTAAACGTCATTCAAATTTACCCTAATAATAATATATGTACAGATAATTAACTGAGAAAAACGTCCTGTGCTGTATATTAAAAATGAAAAAAAACGAAGCTGAGATCACCAGAGACAGTTTTTCAGGTATATAGACACCATAAAACCATGAAGGAAACACACAGCACTATAATAATGCAATAAGCATTCATTAAATAACAGAAAATGTAACACTAAGCAACATAATATACATTACTGAAATCAAAAATACAAACAACTGTTAAAAATACTATACATAGTGTATTAATATTGCCCCGCAGATGCTACACATTTCCTTTCACAATACATTATATCATAATTTATATTTCCAAAAACCATACATTTTAAAAGTATTTTACAGTAACATTACAAGTAATGCACAATACATTTTACAGTTTTTCACCATATAGTAAGGAGTGAACCAATTTTTCTATACATTTACAAATTGTATTACGATTTTATTATTATCTTATAGCATTTCAGACCAGCCTTTGAATCATGTGTTAAGCTGACAAACACCGACAATAGTGAAACACGCCGAGTAAACATTTTTCAAAGAACACACGCATCAATTAGTGAAAGTTAGTGAATAACTCATCTATTAGTTAGTTAGTTAAATTTCCCATTAGTGTAACCGCTGAGTGTGACGAGATTCAACTCGCGCTCCAGATCTTCCCCCAGACCACTTAATAATGATTAAGCGATGTTTAATGTATTATTGAAATGAAGAAATATGGAGCTTGAGTTGGGGTGCTGCAGAAATCCTGGATGATTTGTTACAAGACTGATACGTGCTAAATGTGCCTTGTGATAGACAGGATTAGATCTCGATTTTAAGAGTTATAGACGGAGTGATGCAATAAATATGACTTGCAGCAAAGCCTTTTAACCAGCTGGTCTCAGGGTGATTTTAGGGGATGTCAAGTTCACGCTGGTGTTCTTAACAGAGGAACCACAAGAGTAAAGAATCACATTAACTGCCAGCATCGCTCACTAACGTATTAATACTTTATATCATTTCGTGCATGTATCGTCTAAAATAACAAATACCCTCTAATGAAATGTTTTACTCTGAAAGTGTGCTTTTATGTTATTCGTGCACATAACAGTATTCTTCTCATTATTCCGATCAAACCGCTCTTATGATCTGGGATATAGTTTTGTAAATATTTAATGACTTCAGATTCCACAGTGTCCTCTGCATGCGTGCCGAGAGCTTGTGTTCATCAGAAACATCCTGATTCAAACGCTGATTCGTTTCTGTTAATCATGCCTGTGTTTAACCTCTGATCTTTCCCGTGGGTCACGCCCCCTCACCTCACTCATGCAGACATTGTGACTGTGTCATGTGTGTGTGTGTGTGTGTGTGTGTGTGTTGGGTAGTTTAAACCCCTCTTTGGCCATCTGTTGAGACAGCTGTGTGTGTGTGTGTGTGTGTGTGTGTGTGTGTGTGTGTGTGTGAGCTTCTGGAGCCAAAGGGTCAGGAGAGTTTATTTGTCTGTTTCCCAAAAATGACCAGTTGTGTATTTTCTTTCACCTAAGTAGATCAACTTTGACAAGCAATGTAGCATATAGTTACAGAATTAATAAGCTTATAGTATGATGAGAGATAATGAGGCATAGTCTCTGCTAGAGGAGCATCATAAATGTTTCTTAATAAAAAAGATTTGATTTATTTAGACTGTTTTTCAATGGCTGGGTTTAATACAAATATTAAATATACATTGGTAACACTATACAGTAAGGTCCTATGCATTAAATTAATATGTTTTTACTGTATTTATTCTGTTAATCAACTGTTAATTAAATAATATTAACAGATAATATATAATATAATATATATATATATATAACCGATAATACAAACAAAATATATATGTAAATGCTGAAATAAAAATGTATAAACCTTAAGAGGTATTTTTAATGAATAAAATGTTTACCATTATTGTTTCATCATATTGTATTATTGTTGATTATTATTACTAATTATTATTTTATGTTAAATTCCCTCGATACTTCTGTTTGTAAACTAAACCATTTTAACTAAAACCAAATCATTATTTTTAAATGACATAAATATATAATATATAAAACCACATTTAAAAGGCAACCTACAATTCAAAAGTTTGAGGTAATGTTTTTGAAAAAAGTCATGCTTTTTGAAAGACGTCCAATATGGTCACTAGACAATTTTTTTTAAATGTTTAAAGATGTATTTTATCGTTTATTTTCATGTTAAGCATCATTCCCTGTCTTCGGTGTGGTATGATCCTCAGCAGTCTAATATTCAACATCAACGGTGACGACAGTTGTGCTGCATCAAAAATGTTTAATGAGCGCATGATACGTTTTATACGATTTATCATCGCAATCATTGTATCTGTTGGTGCGTCTGCGTATGTTCAACAGAGCTGTGTGTGTTTGTGTATACGTGTGTGTATGTGTCACTCTGAGTTTGTTTGTGCTTGTGTCATCTGCAGACATTATGACCAGAATAATCAGCTCTATTGTTGCCATGTGTGACATCATTCCTGTTGTGTGTGTGTGTGTGTGTGTGTGTGTGTGTGTGTGTGTGTTGCCGTCCCGTAGGAAGGAAGAGCCTGTTGCGTAGTTCTACACTGGTGCGATGCTGTGTATCAGTAAGGGAACCATCTTCTCAGGCTCAGTTGATGAGCAGCTTATCTGTACTACCTTCCCAAGATGTACAATTAGTGTCACTGAGGATTAACCAGGCTAAATGTAATCTATGTTATCAACTATATGATTATATAACTGTTACACAAGGTGTTACTGCCTTCATCAAGTCATTTATTCAATCGGTCCAGAATATAATCTAGCCTGAAGTTTAATCAATAGTGGGACTCTAGTTTAGGCATTTTATAAAACGGTTTAATTTTTATTCTGTGACTGAAACAAAAACAGATATAAACATCTATGAGATATAAAAGCTCAAGAACAAAATTATGAGATATGAAATTGTGAGATACAGTATAAACTCATATACAAACTCAGAACTGAGATATAAATTGGTAAATGTGAGATGCTCATAATTGAGATATAAACATAGAACTGTGAGATATAAACCAAGAATTGACATATGAACTAAATGAATAAAATGTTATAATTGTATTTTTTTTTCGGTTGCAAAAAAACAAAACAATATTGATACAAACTCAAAATTGGATATTTTTTTAAGAATTGGGAAGCAATTTTGTGATATAAAATTCAAATTACTTGTATTTTTTTATTCTGTGGTGAAAATAGTCCATGTTGCTTGTGCATTACTGTATATGAGACATAAGATACAGTTTATATGAGGAACTATATGAGTGCTTATGCACTGGAAACCTTTCTCTATGCTGGTACTCAAATTTCATTCCCATTTACGCATATTCAGATTATCAAGATGTTTTCCACCAGATCTGACGTCGGTGACACCAAAAGAATGCCTCATGATGCACGAAGTATGAATAATCAAAATGTATGCATATAAAATTTGTGTGTGCAATTCACTGAATTAGGACTTGCGCGCAAAGTCAGATGGAGTTTACCCCCGGTTTTTCCCCACTCACACTGAAGCAGCTCGTTCCTCCACACCTCTGTGGGACGCAGATGCTGCTGTTGCCCCGACGATAGTTGCCAAGCAGCTGAGGAAGTGCTAATTAGGATTGCAGGAGAGATGATGGAGAGTAGTGGAGGCGGAGGTGTGTGTGTGTGTGTGTGTGTGGCTGAGTGTGTTTTAAATGGACCCTTAATGGTCCCTCCTGGTGTCTTAGGACTGCTGTGGTTTGTTTTAGGGCCCAGAAGGCTTTTAGTTTGTTCATAAAGAGCTGTATCACAGCAAAAAAACACAAGCCTGTTTATATGACTGTTTGGTATTCTCTCCCTGTAATAATTATGCTTACAGAGCAGGTTATTGCATTCAACTTTGGCATTGTAAGTAGAATTTTTATGTCGACACAAGCTATGCAAGTATTTTAATGATTACATAAATTGTATACACTTTACTGTAGATTACAGGTTTTTGACTAGTGTATACTACTGTTCAAAAAAAGTAAAAGAAATTAAAACTTATTCAACAAAGATGCATTAAATTGATAGAAATTGACAGTTAATACTAGAAAAAAATTAAGTAATTGTTCGGTAACACTATTTTACAGTTACACCTATTAGTTAAACTGTCCAATACGCACAAGTTTATGTTAAAACACAAGTTACGTCTGTGTCTGTGTTGGTAAACAGCTGGAAAAGAAATTAGATCTGTATATTAAGTGACAGCAGCATAATATACTGACCCAACAAAATAAAAACTGAAAATCATCCACAGCTTTTAAATATAAAATTTCTATGGCTATAGTAAGAAGACATTTCATACTTGAATGCTAATCTAGAACACGGGATCAAACTAATCTTACATTTTCATTTATTTGAGTTGGATGTGTCACTGTTATTAAAGAAACACTCATTTTTTTTATTTCTGCTCTTTCTGCCAGCTGTAATCATTTCCCGTTCTCTCATGCTCTCTCTATCAATCTCACATGGTCTCCTGTAGTATCTGTGTATCTCTTCTTCCACCTTTCGTCTCTGACAGAGTTTGTCACTTCTGTCTGGTTGTTGACAGATGTTCGTTCTCAGCTCTTGTCCTGAGAGCCTTTCTCTTCGGGGGAAACGCCTGACAGTTTTAGAGAGGGCCAAAGAAGCGATGTTGTGTGTGAGTTATGGATGAACGCCTGAGGTGAGAACGATTTTAAAAGCAGCAGAGATGCAGAAGTTCAAGATGAATCTGAGTGAAAGCGGCAGGGGGGAAGGTGGAGCAGAGACCTCAGATGACTTGGTGTTATGAATCTGTAAGAGTGATAGTAGTAGTAGTAGTAGTAGTAGTAGTAGTAGAGTAAACTACTAAAAAACAGCTTACAAAAGTCTACCAATCACAAATAAAAAGCTTTTTTTGGATTGTTTTTGAAAAAGTCTCTTCTGCTCATCAATGATGCATTTATTTGATCAAAAAAGAATATTGCGAAACATAATTATATTTTAAAATAATGGGATTTCTATTAAGATGCTGAATTTTCAGTGTTATTGCTACAGTCTTCAGTGTCCCATGATCCTTCACAAATCTCCTACAATAGGTTTACATGCATGTGAGGTGAAAAAATGCTTTTGTTTTCTAAAAAAATGTGTTTAATATCACCTCATTTTCCAGTGATCTTGGTCAGTCGTCGGTAAAATGAAGTGTTTATTGGCGAGATTGTTCGCTGGCCAACATACAATATAGGCGGGAATTATGCAAAAGTAGGATAAAAATTTCTAACAATTAATTTATTAGGCGACAATAACTTATTTATCGTCGACTTACAACAGCGAATTAACTTTGAGGATTGTTTGCATTCAAATATAGCTAAATTACACACTGCATAAAAGGCAATATTGGAAATGGCACTTTAATAATGCCACTTTAAAACTGTAAAATTCAAATAGTATCTTGTATGTATGCACTTAATCTATTTATGACTGAAAAATATGTTCATAGTGTATGAGAAACAAAATGTAGACTTGTGTATATATCTCCTGCTCTTAAAAACTAAAAGATTTTTAATCAAGTAGTGCAACATTTAGCTTTGCATCTTCACTGGTGATGCACTAAGGCCATTAGGAGGAGACTGAAAACAAACACACGCAGCCCACAGGGGCCCAAACCCAGGGTGTGGTGGTAAACAAAAAGGATGCGCAGTGACAGCCGGGCCCCGGAGACTGCCGCGTTTGCGTGTGTTTTCTCGAGTCTCTTTCCACTCTCAGGGATGGGCTGGCAGGAATGGCAGATCTGGAATATGTAATGAAGTGTGTTTTTCAGGAACGAGTCGGCAGTGATTCGCTGTAACGCACACTCACGCGTGAACATAGCTGCCGTACAAGCGCTGAATGAATGAAAGAAGATTCGTTCTCCGGGGCACGCAAGAGCCGTACGAAAGTTGCCGCCGCGTCCCAGTTCTGTCGCACGGTTTCCATGGCAATAAATAATGCAGCCTGTTCTGGTTGGTCGGGGGAGCCGTGTCCCTGGAAAAGCAGGTCAGCTCCACCGCGAGCCCGCAGCGTTGAGGAATCGCACGCCTCCCGAAGGTCTTAGAGGAAAAACCACTGCGCCACTGATCTACCGTATCGTTCCTAAAACTGTCAGTTGTGTCATTGCTTACTCAACCTCTTGTCAAGGCTCATGCACGGAAGTTGCGTTTTTAGAAAGCAGAGAGTTCACAACTACATTTTTCTAGGGTAAACAGTGTATTTAGACATAAATCTCAGTTGGTGGTGATTGGATAATGTCCTACAGTGTGGGGTTTCTCCAACCTTCTTCTGGTAAGTTGGTGAATCAGAAGAAGGTCAGTGGGTTGGTGGCTTGGAGCCCTGAAGGGAACAGCTGAATGGAAAGGATGGAAACAGGAGAAGTGAGGAGTTGTGTGACCCGCGGCCGGCTTTTTTCATGGCGGACTGCCGTCCACCTGTTGGGGGGCTTATGAGGAAAGCACGAGTGCTTCTCTGCATGGTTTGGGGCGGGATAGAAAGAGAAAACCTGACTAGCTGGTGCAGAGATCTTTCTGCATTTAGCAGGTGAAACACCCCAGTCCTGTAGCAGGTTTTGTTTTGATCTTTTAAAATAAAATGTAACATTTATGTTGCAAAAATGTAAGAAAATTATTGGCTTGCATGTTACGTGGTATAGTACTGGTCCATTTTTTTATCTATCAAAAAGGATGAATTCAATTGATCCAACCTAACAACTCTAAAGACATTAGTTTCTGAAGAATCACGTGAAGACTGAAGTAATGATGCTAACAATGCAGCTTTGATCACAGGCGTCATGGTGTGGTTTAATGTGAAGGAGCACTCGACGAGAATTATTAAACAAATTTAAATCCTCTTCAAACGGACAAAATAATAATATATAGGCAGGCAGACCATAAACCACACATAGAAACCTCGAGGATCAAACAAAAGTGAACTCAAACACACAGGACTTAAATACACAACGTAAATGACTAAATTAACAAGAAACAGCTGGAGACAATGATACAATTAACAGGAACGAAAGGTAGGGCACCGAGCACATGGCACGAGACAAAAACAACAACACAGGAACACATTACATTTTAAATATAGTGAAATAGAAAACATTTTAAATTGTAATATTTTTACAATAATATTTTTGCAGCCTTGTTGAACAGAAGAGACTTTCAAAAATTTTAAAAGCATTTAAAAAAACTTACTGACCTCAAACTTATTAGATAAAATCAGTAAAGTATTAGATATCAGTCCTGTTATTGTCTCTTCTACCTTTTAGATTAATAAAATGACTTTTTGAAATGCAGGAAATTGAACAACATTTTGAAGTACACCATTGCATGAAGGTTTTTAGAGGTCATCTACTTCTTGACATTGCGTACCATGGTTGTCCTCTGATCATGTCGAAAGGCTCTGAGGAAGCGAGAAGACTTGGTGTTTAGAGAACAGGGACAGTATCAGACAGCAGAGGTGTCCCTTCTCATCTATTCTGTCCTACATAGAACATTATTTTTGACTCCATCAGATGGAACTTTTTGAGCCCCACTTACATAATAGGCTGATTTACATGACATAAATACTTTGGTCCAGTTTTATTATAAAGCCAAATAAAATAACCAGCATGGCTAAGAACGAATTAAAATGTTACTTTTTTGTAGGATTTTTACAGACTAATGTTACAGTATAATGCCATCAAATATTCAAACAGTTTTCAACAAAATATTAAACAGCACAGCTAATTTCAGCATTCATAACAGAAGGAAAAGTTTCTTGAGCAACAAATCAACATATCAGAATTTAGATATTTTTGAAATTTTAGAAATGTTCTGAATTAACTGCATTAGACGAAAATTTCAAAAGGCAGTGTGTAAATATGATTGACGCAACATGAGGTCGTATTTATTTCTTATTGTGCAAAATTTTAGATGGGAATTTCAGGCTCCATATGCAAAGATCTTTAAAGACGCCTTTCAAAAACTAAATTGACCAAGCTTTTCCACATTTCAAAAATAAATTAAAACAGCAGACAGTTATTTCAAATTGCAGTAATATTTAAAACGGTTGCTGTTTTTTTACAGCTTTTGTTGACCTACATTTTGAACAGTGGTGTGCATAATGACGCTTAATCCTTGCTATGAGAAATAACAATACTACTGATTAGACGGAAGCCATTTATTAAGGCATCCGGAGTGATGAGTTGGTTTACTGTTTCACGTGAGTCAGTCTCTGCGCAGCTGTGTATCAGGACGTGTGTCTACATTGGATTTTCATCATGAACCACTACAAAATGGCAAAAAACACAATTGAACGCACAGCTTTGACTGCTTTTAATAGGCCGCAGGGAGCTGGGAGAGCTGTCACAAGCTATTTTTGGGAATGCGTTCAGCGTTGGCTAGAATCTGGAGTAATTATGTCATGTGTTTATTCCAGAGTGAAGAACGCTCGACTGTCGGTCAAAGTGTGCCCCACGGCGCTCCAGGTACACATGAGCGGAAAACCCAAGAGTGTCACCGTCGAGAGCAAGCCCGGCCAGACCGTCGCAGACTTCAAGAAGAGTCGAACAGGATTCACCTTACTGCTGCCCCATCAGTAAAGCCAATGCTCAGGGCACAAAACAGTCACAGATGGGACCATAGTTTCCAGAGATTTCTTTTCACACAGGGCTGGATAGGTCTTACACTCCGTAGTCTTAAACAGAAGTAACCAGTTATCGTTAGTGAGCTTTAAATGAAGATACGCGGCATAAATGATTATGCTGATCCGCTGTTGTTCTCCCGGCCCTCCTCTGTTTTTCATTTTGCACACAGCCGATGCGCTGTGTCATGTCTTTTGAACTGTGGGGGATCACGTAATGCTATTTTATTATTTATGAGAGAATGTTCTATTGATATGGCCTTTGCACTTTTCACAACACATATAGAGTCTATTTTTATGTTCTTTATGAGTGTACATTTTTGTGGAGATGTAACCAAGAGTATTTTCATGTGTTTGTGCAGGTATTTTTTTTTAAAAAGGATACTAATGTGTACTTTTAAATATGTACTAATATGTATGTAAAGTTGTACCACCCAAGTGAAAACTTTGTACCTTTTTTCTGAGAGTACAGGACTATTTAACCGAGATTTACAACACCTTGGGTTACACCTAACAATATTGATAATGCTCTTTAGTAATATAAAAACAGAGGAGCGATTTTAATTCTTATTAATATCTGTCAAAAGTGGTATTTAAAAACAGCAAAACTGTAATCAAATCATATGTGGGCAATATGATATTGTTTTATTAAATGCTACATGCAGTAATTGTGTGGTTGTTGTATATACTGTACGGTTTATGAAGACACAATTGTGTAAATGAGTTTTGGTATTAAAGTGGCCTCATAAACCAAATTGCTTAAAACATACTATCTGAAATTTCACAAGGTTTCTGTCAAAGATTTGTTTAAGGTTAGAGGATAGAAAATGAGATTAGGAGGGTATAATGCCTATAGAGAGCCTTTTAAACCGTGTGTGTGTGCTGATTTTTCTGGTTTAAGACAGGTATTACAATTTGAAGATGGTTTATGAGGACACCCATACTAAACATACTAAATGGTGTTTGTTGTTGTTGTTTTTTAATCTAAAAAAGCATAGTTTCCGGTAAGGAGTAGGTTTAGGTGTAGGGCAATAGCACATACAGTTTGTACAATATAAAAACCATTACGTCCTCATAAACCATAAATACCAACACGTGTGTGTGTGTGTGTGTGTGTGTGTGTGTGTGTGTGTGTGTGTGTGTGTGAAGATTCTCAGTAGTGACAGGTTGCCTTACTGTCACTCTGTTTTCTATTTCCTGCTTCCACTCGCCTGCTGTGAGCATCTTTCATCTATTCTGACACCCCTGTGTTTTCATTTTTTGTGTGTCTGTGATTTGACTATTTTTTGACGCTTCTTTGCACGCACCTGTCTGTCTGCTGACACTGAACTCTGTTTCTGTCTCAATGTGTCATGAGCATCATTGGTTATTGAATATCTAAGAATGTATTTTTTCACACCTTTACTCTGTTTGTCAGTTTACTTTTGGTCATTCGACATGAAACGTCAAGCAATGACATTCTGTTCCCCATCAAAAATGATTTCAGACGACAGTGTACGTGTATACTTAGTATACATGCAATTAGGACTTTATATTAGTGTAGGAGATTGTCTGAAATAATTGCACTTTAAATAAAATGATTGAATTAAAGGAAGAGTGTGCTGAATAACTGCTTATTTAAAAGGGCTATGAGCTGAGAAATCAAAATCAAGAAGTGTGAATAAGCACCGCCTCCGCAGAAGATCAACGCCAGCTTCTACATCGCTGCCTGTTTAGCCCCTCCCACACATTCTACATCGCTGCCTGTTTAGCCCCTCCCACACATTCCACGCCGCTGCCTGTTTAGCCCCTCCCACAGATTCGGGCATATAGTGTGAATAACTAAAGACGAATGCAGATAAGAAACCAAACGATAAAGATCTCTTTGAAGACAACAAGATGCTGTGCAGTACCAAGTTGTCTCTGCATTGGCTTCCTTCTAATCCCAGACCATGTCAGTGAGTCCTTTGTTCACTCCGTTTTACCGCTGATTTATTCACGAAACGAAATTTGATCCAGGATTTTCAGAAAGATTGAAACTAAAAAACGATGCCGTGTCAACTATATTGAATCAGTAATGTCGCAACACTGTGAGAGCAGCTGTTTTTATTACATGGTCACTACTGCTTTGTCTGTGAAACAAAATGTTTGATTTGAGTGTTTATGTATTTTTAACATAAATCATGGCAGCATCCATCTGTAAAGGATGTGGACGGTCAAACACACACAACTCTTAGCCAATATTTAATTCAGAGCCTACTGTCTGAAAACGGCAGAACATCGCCTATTACTTCTAAATTGTTTTTTGATGTAAAAAAAATCTTGATAGCGTAAGTGGACCTCAGAGAACATGTAAATAACCAGTTCAGTAGTTATTGGTTCATACCGCCAAACCAAGAAACAAAAGGTGCTCTAAAGAACCACCGTAGAGTGCGGAAAAGCTTTTCAGTTTTAAAAAGTAAAACCAGTGCCCATCAAGAAATATCAAAGTCTGAAAATAAAGTGAAGGGACTTGGAAGCTTTTTTAGGTCAGTAAGCTCTGCACCAAAGCCACTCTGTGACCAAGTTTGTTTTTCTCAATCTCATTAGTCATGTTTCTAGAGCAAATTGAGTCACAGGCAAAAATAACTATTCCCCCGGCAACAACACCCGCCTTCAACCCCACCACATGGCAACAAACTGAGTTCCTCCGATAGCTAATATAATTATGAATCAGGTTTGAAGCTGACCGGGTCGTCTGGCACGTGGGGCTTGTTTTTGAAGTTTGCCATCATGACCTAGTGCATGTATCCCATTCACCAAAGATAACACAAACAACAGAATGTCATGGAAAGAAGCCATAGCCAGAACTTACTGCTCCCATAAACCTGTCCGTCCTAAAAAGATTATCGGAGTATGTTTTACAAGAGGATACTATTTCAATCTTTCTACTTTAAAAAAATGTCATGTTTAATTCTTTAATTCTTAATGCTTTACTTGTTACTTTGTAAGTCTTCATGACATTTACTAGCGGTTCCTGAGTGAATCATTTACATTAAAGTGCGCATTTGTAAGTGCAATGGTTTTTTATTATAGTATTATGTGTTAATATGCATTCCTAATACATCTGGCTGTTCCACAAAAATAAAAATAGGAATTCATTTTCTGCCTTAAAAATACTATTTCACTCTAACTACGTAAAATCTTCACATTTATTTCACTTGCTCTTTGTAATTGTGAAATGTAGACGTTTGTATCTACACCTCCTTTTTTCTCTCTCGGGTAGGATTTCTAATCATCTCCATTTCATTTCATTTTCTCGTGTTACTCTGCAGATAGGATCGAGGCTCATCAGTGCAGATGAATTCTCTGATCACTCATTCCTGATCAAAACCTTCAACAATCGTCCTTTTTCCACGGCGACCCCTCCTCCAATCAGCCATTTGTCTCTGTGACAGCTCGTCCAATCATACGGCTCGCTGAATGACAGGGCTCCGTTCTAATTGATAAAAGAGCCCTTGTTCTCCTGGTGGACTGACATGGAGATTTACACCCAGCTGTGAGACTCAGAATCTGCTGTAATTCTTGATCCTTGTCCTTATTTTAAAGGGAAAATACTATCAAATGTAATGGTGTTGGTTTAGACAAGCCTTTATAACACCCTATAATTGTGATGGTGTAACTGTAATAGTTTGTTCACTTTAAATCATCATCCTGTGTTGTCTGTGTGTGGCAGACCTTATGCTGAAAAAATGAAAATGAGACATATGTTATTACAATAGTTTAGAATTGTTTATGAGATAGATTTACACGTATAATGTGTTGTATTTCTGAACAAAACGGGACGTGCAAACTGCTTATCTGGGAAGAAAAAAGATTTTTCTTTATTTCAATAGCTAACTTAACTTTCTTTGAAGTAACTGATAGATGCACTAAATGATTCACAATGAGATAAAGAATGTCTATTCAGAAAGCTAACCGTCTATTTTGGTTTCACGTTGGCATTGAAAATAATGTCTTCTTTTAGTCTTTGGTCTTAGAAGTCTTTGGGTTTAGAATGAATTTAAAAATACTTCAACGTTTCGTGAAACGAGTCGTCATTTTCTTTCATAACTTCAAGTGCTATAGCAAAACGCAAAACAAAACAAAACTCAAAGACGCGTTAACAGATGTCTAGCAGTAGAGTATTGTCTGTTTAGAGCCTCAAGGACTGTAAAAATCAGTAAGATTTATCTGTGGGTGGATCAAAAGAAAGACCAAGTGTCAAGGCATCTATAGCCCATCGCACAAAAGATGACACAGACACGGCACGACAGGGAGATTTGTGTCTGTGGAGGCGAAAGAACAACCATCTGCACCAAATCCTCATTCCCTGTTTCAGTTCCACCTCAGTCCTGTTCACATCAAGGCCATGTCTTCAACCTTTTTTATATTTGACCCTCTAAATCTAGCGCTTTATTTTAATTCTATTTGAAAAAAAAAAACACACATTTGCATTTTGAACTTGAATTTTTATATTAAGTAGAGCATAATGTCATAAAATTAGGGACACATTTTTAATGCGTGATGAGAATTTTTTAAATATTTTTTAAAAATGTGTGTGGTGATGGAAATGACAGGGTGTTGTGGAAATGACAACGAATTTACGTGAATGTAGAGAAACAGTAGAGATATTTATTAGACAAAAGTCTTAAAGGTTTACTCCGGACCAAAATGAAAATGCTGTGATGACTCACTTACCCCCATGTCGTTCCAAACCCGTAAAAGCTTTGTTTGTCTCTGGAACACAATTAAAAGATATTTTGGATGAAAACCAGGAGGCTTGTGACTGTCCCATTGAATGCCAAACGATTTCCACTGTCAAGGTCCAGAGAAGTATGAAAGATATCATCTGAAAGACAGAACTGTGTGTATTATGTGCATGCACCAGATGATCTACAAAACGGCGCTACGGTGACCTTATAGTGCTGAATTGTTATTTTTATTTTCATACAAAAAGTATTCTGGTAGCTTCATAATATTGTGGTTGAAGCACTGGTGAAAGATCAGCATTTCATACAAGACAAAATTTACCGTGAGTGTAATTTAGTTCAGTTATGTGCTTTTCAAGTGATAATAAACAGCCAGTATCTCTATAATAGTCTCATTAATAACCAACTCATTGGTATTGAGAATTAGACACTAAAGTGTTTCCAATATTCTTAATAACTCACCAGTATTTAAAGTGAGAAGGTTACAAAAAAGTTTGCAGTTTACGGTTACACTTAAAATTTTGACGTAAAACCCACTATTAAATGGTCTACAGTCTATAACGAGTAATACTTAATAAGTAACTGTAATTAAATTACAGAAAAAAATAAGAGTAAGCCTTTACTTTTGTCACGCGTGTGATAGGCAGGAGGACACACACAGAGTATGAATGAAAATAAAGAGATTTCATCTACTCAGATGAAGAAATAAACAATATAAATACAGGCAGGCAGGCAGGCAGATCAAGACGACATCACACGCAAATAAAGACGAGATCGGACAAACAGAACTGAAATCACAGGACTTAAACACACCGGGTGAATCACTAAATTAACTACACACAGCTGAAGACAATAAAGACAATTAACTAAAGTGGGTTAAACGGAACACATGGCACACGACAAAAAACAATAACACAAGTCCAGAGAACGTGACAACTTTACTATTTCAAGGGAAAAGTAATTTAATTACAGTAACTGATCCTTAGTAACTAGTTCCACCCAACGCTGGTCACAAGCCTTCTAGTTGTCTTCCAAAATATCTTAAATTGTGTCCCGAGGATGAACAAAGTAATCCTTCATATTCATCACACTCAAACTCAATTCACAAAGTCAATAAACATAACTACACAGCAGCGGAGTTTTAGTGTAGTGCTGAGTTTGACGTATAAAACTGAAGTGTCACAGATGAACGGTTACAGCTCATACTGTAAGTAACTGACATGACTGATGACAAGGCAAACAATATAAACAATGAATGATGCATCATATATTTCCATCATACTAGTGTTTTCTTTTTTACCCAGGTATCTCTCCCTGTGTACTTTATTCTGTTGTCTTGGGTGAAATTGTAAAAATAAATAAATTAAATAAAATATAATATAGATATAAAAAGTATTCTAGTATACTATAATATAAAGAATATTACGCAAATAAATCCATGCGAATCATACTTTGTAACCATAAATGTCATTTCCATCACACACTGTCTTCTCCACCGCAGGCGGCAGTGTCGTGGAAATGACCTTTCTGTCGTTTTTTGTGAAAAAATGAAAGATAGTTTAACTGATTAGCTTTGAAATGATACTTAGCATTTCATGTATTCTGAATACTCTTATTTAACTTGTTTTTAGCATTCTAAAACCACCCTTGAAGATACTGCATGTTTGGAAATGACGTTGAATAAATGTATTAACTGATCAAGCAATATTTACATAGATTTTTCTTCATTTGTTGTTCATATTTTTTTTTGTCCAACATGTGCTCTGATGTCACTGAACATTTCCATAGAAACTACCTAAACAATCTTTCACACAAACTTTTTAAAGGGACATTACGGTGTTGTGGAAATGACACCAAGACTGATCTGAACATCTCTGATTGGTCACTGCATTCAAAAACAGATTTGCGTGTGATTGGTTAAAATGTCAGTTTGTTTGAACATTCACCAGGTCGTTAGAATTGGTAGGCCTACAGCATTATTAATATTATAAAGAGATCCCTAAGTCGCAGGGGAGCGAAGTACGAGCTGTTTTTTACAAGCTTAAAAATGATTGAAGAAAAATTTACCGGGCTGTTTCACATTTTCTGGGTTGCTAGACCCAATTAGCACTTGACAAAAAACACTGAAAAAAAAAGACAGATTTTCATGGTCACTTTTAAAAATTATGCTGCTTTGCACTATTCACAGAAGGCGTTTTTGAAGGGTTGCCTTGTCCATTTATTATAAACAGTACTTATTAGGTTATAAAAAATCCAGTTGATGCAAACTCCGGCATGGACTGTTGGATTCTAAATATCTCTCTGGTTTTCAAAAAATCTCTTATTCTCAGAAGTGATGTAGCAATTGTTAACATATAAATACTACAATGATTTTAGTTTTATTTTTACACTAGCTTCTTCTGGTCTGGTCTCTTTATGAAAATAAAGCGGTTGGATACGTGGCTTTGGCTGTTTTGTGACAGCCATAAATATAGCACTGTTTTCAGGATGTAACCTTGACTTTGAAGTGTGAATTATTTTATTTGCTTTTATCTCTAAAAAAGGAGAAAATGAAGCACACAACCCTTTTTTCTAATACTCAAAATGCTACACTGAAGTAGAAGAAGATGTATAATTTGAGGATTTCTTTTTCTTTTTTTTGTGTATCACAGTTTAATATTCGGAAGCAGGGGTTTGTTCAAATGCTCAGCAGCAAAGACTACAGAATACCTAAGACGTGTCACTCCTATAGTTTTGAATGGGGAAAATGGAACGCTTAAAATGGCCGATCAATCTCAAGAAGCCCCGCCTTCTAAATTAAATAGCCAATCGCTGATCTGTGAAGTCAGCGCATCACTGCATCAGCAGTTAGAAGTTAAGGTTGTTATAGAACTGTCTGATTTCGCCTAACAACGGTACATCAGCAAAAAAAAAAAAAAAAAAAAAAAAAACAATTGTCGCACAGTTGTTCCCAGATTTCATTGGTGATTTCAAATATGGAATTTAATCGTAAACTTAGTTTGGGAGAATTTTATGTTTTTGATCGCACACCGGGCGAAAAGCGCGTCTTTACGTTGTTTTGAATCGTTTTGAACGCACACAAGATCAAAGAAAATAATTGTTTGAATTTTAAAAACGTGGCGCGATGATTTGGACGTGGACGTGATTTGGTTCAGAGCAACTCTCTGGGAAGCTGGGCCTGCTGTGCTCCTGTGAACGGAGGGGGTTTCACTCTCAGACGAGATTTACGGCAGCACAGGCTCACTGCACAGACGGCTGGGCTGGGCTCTGTATATCACATGGAGCAGGAGCACAATAGTGCTGTGTATCTCGCACATGCTGAAGAGAGTGGAGTTAAAGACAATAAACAAACCCAACAGGTGCACAGAATTGTCACTGTGTAGAATATACCAGCCTGTTTGTGAACACTAATAAACAAGAGACAAGCCCATGTTCAAGCAAACACTATCAACATTATCATCAACCTCAAAACTTCATTACATTTTGGATCTAGTTATCTTTAATGTATTTACATTAAGTTTTAAAATACCTAAAACGGCTTAATTCTCTTTATGCAAAATGCATTTCCTTTTGATTATTTTTATGCTTCATTTTTTTATTTCGTCAAAGAGTTGGCTTCACGATTTACTCAGTAACAAAGCACAGACATATCGTTCAAACACTTTATTAAATAATCATAATCAAACTAAAAAAAAAAAAAGGAAATTCCACCATCAAAAGTCACATTTATTTTTTAAATTTAAATGTTTCAAGTTTTCCAAACAACAACAGCATCACTCTGTGAGCTACAATATATGCACGTGTATTATTTACTTCCGGAGGGAAAAGCTCAACACTCCCTGAACCGTGTTGTGCCGACAAGAGCAAGGGAGGTTTCAGAAGCTACACCAAGGCTGAGGGTGGTTTAAGAAGGAGAGATCAGGAGCTACACGACCACAGTCCAGAGAGGTTTTGTGCCCAATTAATGAGCTCAGTCCAAAATAATCCGGATTGACTTGACTCTCTGAAGGCCTATGTGGCACAGCATATCGTTCATCTGTTTAAAGACGCCAAACAAAGCTGATAGATAGCAGAAAAGAACATTTGTGCTGAATTAGTTTTCTTTCTTTCTCGAATTCAGTTTATTTGAACTTAGGTTGAACTAAATGCCAAACAATGGTGAGGTGTTTGGGAAATCCAGTTCGAAAATATTCGCCATTTCACCGATGCAGAAACCACACACAGCAGCTTTAAAGGGTGCATGATAATATTAACACTACGAAACCGTGATTTTCTTCAACTCCAGAGCAAAAGGTACCCAGTGTATTTGCCAAAGTGCACAGAAGAAGCTGTCACTGAAACAACATCAAAAACCACAAGTCTGAAATTAAGAATCTAATACTGCTGACATAAGATTTCCCAAAGCTGGGCTGAGCCGGTGGGATCTTTTCCAGTACAAATAATAATCGTAATTACAATAAAAAAACACAAAACAAAACATTCTGGAATTTCCTTTTAACCTTAAACAGAAATACAAACTGGGAAAAAAAACGACAGCACGATTTAAAAAAGTGTCAAGTTGACATGTACACCACCACAGTAGCAATTCCTGAATGATATACATGCATTTTTTTTTTCTTTTCAGTCATTTCACACTGATACAAGCAACGTATTTACACCACACTGGATGCGTTTCTGAATCCAGTCTCTACACGTCGTTCCTTTTTGTATTCTACGTACATTTAGCAGCATTGAAAACATTGATAAATCTTAGCAGCCGTAACTCATAGAGTAACGGCAACTTGCGATGTACGATGGAGTCTACTTAACATCCAGATCCTGAGCGTCCATCTACATGTTGTAGTGTCTTAATTTAGTCTTGAAAATCACATGCCGGTCACATGTCTGTTTAAGGACAGTTTTTAAGGAAAGTTTTCTTCCTTGGAAAATCCATAGGGGTTTCGAGGTCTCTGTGTGCTTGTTTCGTCACATTAAAAATCTCCACGTACAGCAGTCGGTGAAGCGACAAAGAGGTGTTCGCGTGCGAGCGCATCCTTCAGAGGTGTTTGCACGAGGTTTCAGGCCCAACTGATTGACTGGCAACAAAAGCAACGATCAAAACGGTATCATCGATGGGAGTGGAAAATGGCTCATGAGTTATGATTATTCTAGCCTGAGTTTATCAAAGTCTTTGTAATCAATCCTGGCTTTCATTGGGTTGCTGTCTTCAGGTGCGTATCTTCTTTACCAAAGCGATATCGGTGACATTTAGGGAGTTTATATCCATATCAAGGCACAAACGTTTCACATCTGAAATATACATCACCATTTTGTTTAGAGCAAGTGTGGAAACCAGAATACTTGCTGCCTTCAAAACATATTTATGAGATGAGCTACGACGTTTTGAATATAAACCCTAGCGAGTTCCACGCTTGCTTTACGTTGTGGGCAAGTGAGAAACAAGAAAATTGGCCAATGAGTCAACTTCGCTTGAACGACTCATACAAACTCATAAATAGGAATTCTCATTCGTCTCGAAGGCAGCAAACATTCCCGAGAAGCCCCAGAGCTCCGGCGCACATGGATGAGATACAATGGAGAAGCGGTTCTAGTTCACGTCGCACAAGCCCATTGCCGAGGCCGCGCACGCTAGCTGCAACAACGGCGCTCTGTCAGCGCTCTCTGTACACAATAAGGGCAAACTAAATCACTTTAACCGAGGCGAGGAAAACAAGTGATGTGTTTGTGAAAGGCGAGAGGGATGGGGGAATCACATCGGATCAGGAGGGATATTTACACCCCATAGTATGCCAATCGCTTGTCTGTGACCACGAGTTCCTGTAAATAACATCCTCCCCTGAGGCTGAAATGGAAACGACTGGAGGCTGAAACGGCACACCGACTCTCTTTGTAGGTACTTCCTTTACACAACGGCCTTCCCTGCTGTTCGGAGTACAAATCAGACCGTGCTTGGGTCAGAAATTAAACCCGTTACGAACCGAGAACAACACAGGATTAGCGTGTTCGTTGTGATCACATTTCAAATCGCGCTCTCTTTCTGTACTATCCCACCACTCAAATATGCTAAATTGCAATTTTATTGTTTGTACTGGCATATCTTGTTGAAAAGGGAAGTAGGACCGATCAAAGGGCTTGTTGTTATTGTTTTTTTAAATGGTGATGGCATTTGGCTAAATTATAACTTTCTATTGCTATAGCGTGGGACTTTCTGATTGCAGCGAGCATATTTATTTCCATCGATATTTATTTTTGCTTTCTTAGAAGGTTTTCTGTGAAGTTGTGTATCTGATAAAAAGATAGTTTGTCAGTTTATTGGGAACATTAGCAAAAATATGCTTCAAAGCCAAAAAACATGAACAAAAATACTTTTAAAATGGGATTTCATGGCGTCTATACCCTTGTGAAAAGATGTACACTTTACCATACTTCATTTAACTGTATAGTTGTAAATAATATAAATGTAAATGTGCTTCATAAATGCTTCTCAGTACATTTACACCAACAATAATACAAATTATACCTAGTTATAAAAATTGCATTTAATATACTTGTAATTTACACATTTGTAATGATGAAGTTGCAATTTAGTATTAATATTACATAAAAGACTACAGTTGAATTGATAATCAAGTACTTTTTATGTGTTTTAGTATCCTGGTTAAACATCAAAAAAAGTGTACTACAAAAACAACAAAATTTTACTTCACAGTCAAACTAATTTGACATTATTACACTTTTAAACAAGTACTTGAGTGTATTAGGAAACAGTCATGAAGTGCTGTCTTTTTAAGTACACATAAGTGGCATTTTTATGCACATTCAATGCAATTAAACACACTTCTTTTTCACAAGGGCACATGCACATGAAATCTTGTTTTTCCCTTTATAAAAAACGATTAGGCAAGTACTTGTTTAAAGCTCACAGTTCACTGTTCTCCGGTCTTTGTTACATAACATCTGCCTAGCGCACATTCAAAACACAAGATGTGCCTTTTCTGCTAGTTTCAGCAAGAGAAATCTCTTCTGATCTGAATGGCATTTTGTTATTGTGGCATTTTCAGCTCGCTCTACCAAATTGCTGGCAAGGATCAAAAGCGGATTATGGCTTCAGCATGTTCAGAAGGTGCGTGCATATGCACGTGCGCGTCGGTGCGTTCGCGATTACTAGCCTGAGAATGTATGTGTAGTGGTTGCAGATTGTTCAAGCGAGCATGTGTGCTCGTATACGAGAGCGTGTGTGGGCTGAAGTATGCGTTCAGTAGTCGCCTTTTGCGGGGGAGCTGGAGTATGGCGCCCATGGCCCTGCCTTAAAACGCCACAATAAGATTAACGAGTGCTTGCCGTGCCACATGCTGCTGTCCCTGCTCTTCTGTCTGAGCGCTGACACCTGAAACCCTGACCCACAGAAGAGGGCATCTGCTGTATCTGCATGTGCATCCGTGACTGTCAGTATGCGTGTTTTATCCATTACTCGCTTTATCGTTTTTGCAAGAGGCAGGGAGGATTTATACACTTTTGTGAGCAATGTGAGCTGATGAATAGGGCACAATAAAAGGTGTGTGTTTTAGGAAAGGAACATTTTGATTGAGCTTAGTGGACATTAATGTGACATTTGTGAATAATATGTGATCTGAGAGCATTGAGAGAATCGGGCCTCTTTGTTCATTTCCTAAGCATTCTATAGGGAAAGGATGCATTCTTATTAGACTAAAATTTAACATATATTTTCAATGACATTCTAATGCTATACAGACAACAAGATATGCAGGACAAAACACATACAAGTGTATACTTGTATCAGCAATTCAACCTATAGAGATTGATAGCTAGCAGAAGCATTGAGAACTGTGTGTGTGTGTGTGTGTGTGTGTGTGTGTGTGTGTGTGTGTGAGACACTAATCTGTTAATCTTGTTAATGCCATTGCAGCTGGTGACCCAACGTCCAGCACATGAAATAAAGGAAGGACAACACGATAACCAACAGCTGTTGATGCTCACTGTTTGCTGGCCATCACACACACACACACTCCCGCTAAAATGCTCTTCGTTCGGTGGTTTCTGTTGCAGTTTCTCTCAGACAAGATGTCGAAAAGGCAGAGGAACTGAAATGTTTAGTAAAGGAATCGTAACTGCTTTTGAAAAACAGTGGGTTGGCAACAGGGTAACTACTAAACTTGTTGCAGATGGACAACTTCTCCCTTCCTTTTAATGTTCATCTCTAAATTATGACTACATTTCATCTTTAAGATGGGGGGGTTGAATGAGAAAGAAAGAAGTTGGGAATGCCCGCTTGGAAAAAATGAAAAATACAGCTTCTAGCTACAGAGGGGTTTTGTAGTGACGCTATTGAAGAATCAAGGGTTCATCCAAGGGTTCAACAAAGAACCTTTGAATAAACAGGTTAAAAAAAAACTTAGTATGAAGAACATTTTTAAAATCCGAAGAACCTTAATTAGCCTCAATAGACTTTTAAAAAGGTTCCAGCGAAAGGTTCAAATCTATTTCTTGAGGGGTTTATTTAGTTTAGGCCTAATTTATCTCCAACCTGAAACACACCTCAAGGTCTTCAGACTAACTAAAAAAAAAATGTTCATGCAAGTATCCTGGAGGTAAACTCTGCCCTCCAGCAGCAGGACTGAATACATAGAAGCATTTTTGGTTGCTCAAAGAACCTTTCAGTATTCTTTACAGAAACATTTTTCTATAGAACTTTTTAAAAACCCAATAAACCTTATTTTAGAATAAAGAACCTTTTGGGGAATGGAAAGATTCCATAGATGTTAAAGGTTCTTCAAGGAACTATTAACGCCAATAAAGATGTTATTTTTATGCTGATTCTGTATTTGGAAGCTCGGTATACTAGATGCCGATTAGCATGATTCTTAACTAACATAACCAAAGATGCCGATTAGCATGATTCTTAACTAACATAACCACCAAAAAGATGGCTCAACAGTTAGACCAGCAGCAAACCAACACACACCTGGATATTCTCACAGGTCTCTTAAAAATAAAGGTGCTTCACGATGCCAGAGAAGAACCTTTTTTGTCTAAAAGGTTCCATAAAAAACCTTTAAACTGTTTCACAAAAGGCTCTTTGTGGCAAAAGAAGGTTCTTCAGATTATAAAAAGGTGGTTCTTTAAAGAACCTTTGAGTGAATGGTACCAAAAATGGCTCCTCGCTGTGAAGAACCTTTTAAGCACCTTTGCTTTTAGGTCTTTTCAGCAGGAATCTTTCTTGTCTCTCTTGAAGAATGGCCAGTGGAAACGAGACTCATAATGTTAAGTGACAAGGCATACGGAGGGCCAGAATGATGGAATGAATATGTGAGATGTTGACGGTGTCCCATGAGCAGAGACAATCCGCCTGGTCCTCGTTTCACCGATCCACAACTCTAGCGTAGTCCTGCAAAGCACAGCCTCCTTCGCTCTTCAGATCGGCGAAGACCTGCGTGAAGAAATGCGGGTCTGCATTGATGCGCAGCATCTTGGCACTGGTGATGTCGATAATGGCCAGACAGCGATCCCAGAATGCCTCTTTAGCCGCCTCCACCAGGAAGGGCTTGAGCGGGTACGAGATCTCGTTGCCCATGTAGGAGTACGACAGGTACAGGCAGGTCAGGAGAATCGCCTGGAGCTCGTGCTCCGAAGACACCACGTCGCCGTCCACCACGTCGCGGCACAGCATGTACACGAACACCACGTTGGCTGGAGTCACGAAGGCCTGGTCCTGCCAGCCCTGGAGCAAGAGTGAGCGGTCCACAGCGCGGAGCCACAAGACCGGATCGACCGGGGAAAGGTGCTTGAGCCGATAGCAGCGGCCACACAGAAAGTCTCCCAGGCAGCGGAGCAGCTCGCTGGTCGAGGCCTGGACGATCACGCGCTTGGGCGAGGAGGTGCATGTAGGTGCGATCTTCTTCACCGACGAAATCTGCTGCGGTTTGCTGTATCCCAGCCCTACGCCCAGGCCCAGGCCCGCTGGACCATCGTAGCTGGTGAGGTTGGCGCAGGAGAGCGACTTCTTCACATTTTCATGGTTGAGGTGCAACACCGGATCCTTCTGGTAGATGTTATTGTTGTTGAGGGGAGCCCCGACGGCTCCTTGACCTCCAGGATAGGCTTTTTTGGACTCGCCCCGCTTCTTGGTGGAGGCCACCAGGCGCTTCCAGGTCAGAGCGGGGAGGAAGATGGAGTGGCCGCGTTTGAGGCTGCGGTCCTTTTGGGTGTTCAGCGAGCGGCTGCTCAGGCTCGGGTAATGGCTTAGAGAACCAGGCCGGTCGTCGTAATAACCGGGTTTCCGGGGGCCCGGGGAGAGGGACAGTACGGTACCCATGAGTCCAACGAGGTGCTGAGGGCTGATGTGGCTCAGAAATAAAGTGCTTGTGCCTCACTGTTCGAAATCTGGAAGGTCAACACCAAGGCTGACGAGGGGCATGGATGAGATCCTGAGAAGATTATATGTAGAGCATTATAATAAACAAATGATGACTTTAAATGATAGTTAATAAATATAAATTCACAGAAATAAAGAGACGTGCAATTACAATTAGATTCATTATTCAGACACTAGATTTTGTAATATTTTTTAACTAATGAGTGCACTTTAGTTCATTTATCGTAAGTGACGATGGCAAAAGAAAGTAAACTGTTACATTATACCCCAAAATTCTGCATGCATTTTACCAAAAATTAATAGTTTAACCTAATCATGTTTTGCTTAAGTGTTTTTTTTTCCTCTTTAATTCTTAATGTTACCTTCTACACCATAGACTAAACTAAATTAATGCATAGTAATTGTTCGACCAAGATTGGTATTATCTAATTGCGTACTTAAATCTAACAGCTTTTATCAAGATGAATATGTTAATTTCTAAACTATAGCAAACTGTGATAATGTGAGAAATGTTGGTTCGACTATATATTGCTATTGTTTTATAGAATTATACATTACTCTTTCTAAAAGTTTATTTATTTATGTGGAACTATTTTGTTTGCTGGAAAAATACATGAACCTGCTCACTTTTTTCCTTTTGTCAAAAATGTAAGTAACGTAAATGTAAATGCCTCATGTTGTTTCAAACCTTTCTTTTTATCTGTGGAACACTGACCAAAAATACGTACAGGCGCATAAGATATATGCAAAGAAATACCGAAAGTTCGCAAAACGCGACCCATACGACGTTGTATTCTGAGTCTTCTAGTCATGCGGTAGTTTTATGTGACAAAGGATTTGAATTCATGTTTAAATTCAAACATTTCGAATCTTGAGAAATGTCATTCTTGATACTTGACCCTGCTCTTCAGTGTGTTTACAGCCGTGAATGAATCACTCTTGTTCATTCAATGAATCAATGTCTGAAGGATTTGTTCACAGATCCAACTGATCTGGCTTCGACTCACTGAATTATATGGTTTGGAACAACATGAGAGCGAAAAACCAAGTACTACGAACCGTTCATCTTCTCACTGAAATTAATGTGTAAATTGTTCTGAAATTAAATTGCAGTAAATTGTGAACCTGGACCACAAAACCAGAAGCACGGGTTTAGATTCATTGTATTTTTATATCTTTTAAGTATCGACCTTTTATACCAAAAAATCATTAGGATATTAAATAAAGATCATGTTCCAAGAAGATGTTTTGTAAAATAAAGGTGATTTTCTCAATATTTTTTTGATATTTTTCGTACCCTTAGATTCCAGATTAGATACAAATATTGTCTTATCATAACAACACATACATTAATGGAAAGCATATTCCAATGATGCATAAATCTCAATAAAAAATTACCTTTGGTTTTGAGGTCCAAGGTCACATTTATGAAAACAGAAGCATTTTTACAAGTGTTCTCAGACTTTCTGCATAGATTAATGCCCTTTTTTGGGATATGGTATTATTTTACTCAGATTACCAACTAATGAGTCTCTTGAGAGAACAAGACCAAATCTGACCCATTTAACTTAGACTAGAGGAGATCATCAGAACCACTAGAAAACACTAGAAAAACCTACAGCGCTTCTTATTTTACTTTTTTTGCTCCACACATATAATTATTTCACATTATATATTTCAATAATATTTTTTTTAGATATTAAAATAATAAATAATGTTGCTCAGCTAAATATCGTCCTATCCTAACAAACCATACATCAGTTTAAAGCATGATTCAGATGATGTATTAAAAACAACCCTGACCCTTATGACTGATTTTGTGGTCCAGGGCAACAAAAGCCGGCTTTATTGCAGCGACAACTTTACCAACTGCAAAAATCGGTTTCGAGCGTGCAGGCACGTTAAACGAGATACCGTTCGGACTGATAGTTTTCGTTGGCCACGAGGGCAGTGTCTCGCTCACCTGCTCGACCCGCGCATCACACGCAGACGCGCTCACCGTGAAACAAGCGCTCACAAACACAGTCCTCGATGCCGCTCCTCTTCAAACGCGTCCATTATCCATCAAGCGTCCTCATCTGAACGCGAGCGAGCTCGGACGGCGAGTCAAACTTTCAAGGCGGCGCGCTTCCATGCCTCATGGTCCGTTTTAAGCGCTTTGAACAAACCGATGAAGTCCGAGCGCGTGCGGAGGGTGCGCGGAGACGCGCTTGAACGCGTCCGGTGAACTGACTGACAGCAAGAGGAGTTTGTGCTCGGCTCCTGCGTGCTGCACATCACCCCTGTGTTCAGACCAGGCTCCTCCTCGAGACATGTGACGTTCCGCTAATATCAGCCTGTTTATTGCGCGCAGCGGCTCTGTGCGCACACTTCAGCACGAGCGTGAGGAAGAAAACCGGCATATTCAAATGATTTATTAAAGATAACGTGACACTGGAGCCTGGAGGGATGATGAACATTTTGCCTTGCACCACAGATATATATATATATATATATATATATATATATATATATATATATATATATATATATATATATATATATATATATATATATATTTTTTTTTTTTTGTTTTTTTTTTAAAACAGTTATTTTGAATATTGTATTCGATCAAGTTTCAGTGAGCACTTTATAGCGCAACGTGGAGTTCCTTTGATCACACTAGCACAGTTATTGATGGTAAAACTGATTTGGAGGCAACTCGTATATACACACGTATATTTAGCAAAGCTGTAATTGTGAGATGATTTTAGACGCTTAATTTCACGCTAAATGTCACCTCCCGCTGTTGATGAAAGGAGCTAGCGTGCTAACTCTGCATTTTGAACAACAGGCTACAAGCTTAGCCTAAAGTGTTCTTCGTTTAACTGAATGTGCTCTTCTACTGTATTTAAAAGCTAAAAGTAATTGCTAATGATCAGTGTTGGAAGCAACTAGCTACATTTAACGGATTTGCGTAATTGCGAAATAAATTGTAAAATTAAAAACTGTAAATAAGCAAGTCAATTAAATTGTGGTTACTAATGAAGAAGTTAACAGTGACATGGGGGTTATATTTGAATATTTTCACACACACATAAATAGATTTGATTGGTTTCTTTCCCAAATTGCACGAGACGCCAATATTTCAGGAGTACACAGAAAATGACTTTTAAGAACTGTTTTATTTCCGATTTGGGTTTCTGTTTATATGATGAATTAGCTCAGAAAGGTCTGCTGTTTTCTGCGGTGCTGTACTGAGCTTACAGTGGTTCGCTGCTCTCTAGTGGTCGAATGCCAGAAAGTCTCATCATCTATAGCACTGGTCTTAAACTCAGTTCCTGGAGGAGCACAGCTCAGCAGAGTTCATCTCCAGCCAGCTCCTAATCACACCTGCTTGGAGGTTTCTGGTGATCCCGAAGAGCTCGGTTAGGGTCGGAGCAAAACTGTGTCCCTCCAGGAGTTTGAGACCAATGATCTGTACTCTGTGACTTGGGTTTGAACTGGCTGCTACAGTACTTTCTCTGCTCTACATTATGAGAGAAATTACAGCTGACATTATACTGCACGACCTTTTCTTATCATTGAAACTGTATGAAAAAACAGCGTTCGTGTTACCGAAAATCTGAAGTTTCAAGTCCCCTCCGTTTGAAATTTCATTTTTTTGTTCTGCTTTTTTTGGCCCTTGTTCTCTGTCTAGAGTCATTAGGGTTTTACTTCTCTTGGAAAATATGGGAAGATAAATATTTCTCCGCTTACAAACCAATGCAGCAAAATTTACCGTGGCACATAACATGGTGAATTAGTGTAATAAACACACTATATTAGTTATTTTATAATCTAGTTTATTTTGAAATCTGGGACACTCGTTTAGAGAAGCATCTATCTCTGCAGTTTAATCAAATGAAGCCTGTTAGACCAAAAGTGAATGAGCATGAATGAGTTAGAGGATATTAAAATCACAATTACAATGCCTTATAACATAACAATAGGAAACACATGAGTAACATAAAACATAGTTTTTATGAACGCTTGAGTTAAGTAACCATGCATGTAAGAGAGGGGTTCTCATTTTACTCATTTATATTAAAGTATAACACACTGATCTGTGAAGTTTTTTTTAGTTTGTTGCTGATGTCTTGCTTACACTTCTCTGTTTATGTCTGTGCTGAATCATACGAATACATCCGTTACTCATTTTTCTGTTTTCCCCATTATTTACTTTCTTCTGTATATTTTTGGGCACGCTGTGGCAAATACGGAGCAGAGCACTGTCCGTGGTACTGAAACGAACAAAATAACCTTAAAAATCGCGATCCCTTTGGATGAAAGAGGCTTTATTAGAAACGGGATGCTGAAACCGTGACAAAATCGCTTTATCACTGAATCAACTCAACATTTTTCATGGGCGAATGTCTACGAACCCTTTTTTTAATTATAGTATTTGCAAGCTGCCAAATTCACGGCGGTCATTTTTGTCGCCTGCATTATTTTACAACTTTATTAATTGCTTCCAAATCTGTATGACGTTCAGTCAGCTGTATATTTTAGGGTTTGCCGGGTCCACCTATGACGGCGCACAATGCAAACTTGCGCAGTGTAGTGTTTAATTTTGATGCTCTTTAGAATTTCAAACGATAAAAAAAACTAATTTAATCGTTATCTCTCCCTACCTCTCTGAACGCACACACACATACAAAACACACGAAGCTTCTTGAGATGAGGGGATGCTTATGTCCTCACGTTCATCTGCTTCTGGTACAGCATAAAGTCATCTGGAATAGAATCTGTGCAACATACAAAAAAAAAGAGACTCAAACACTGTACAGAGGTTCACGTTCTAACACTTAAAACCAGCTGAATGTATCCCAAATCATGCTACTTACCATTGCATCTATAGCCGAGATTAGACCATATGACGTTCTCCTGAGAGAAGCAGAAGACCCCCAGTCGTCCTCCTCTCATAGTGGTGTCTATCAGGACTCCCGAGTCTGCCACCAGTGCTGTACCTTCATACAATCTTAATCTACACCGTACAAAAGCCAAACAGTAGTAACAGATATGCGGCGCTTGTTTCGTGTATCTCTTGAAGGTGAACGCTCGACTAGCTCTCACCGTATGTAGCCCACCTGTGGGCGGTGGGTGAGGTGCCAGCGATAGGACGTCCTGTCCTTCCAACCCACGTTTCTTGGGTCCTTCCAGAGCAGAGTAACTTCCCCCGGTGTGTCTCCTGTGTGCCACAGAGCATTACGCAGATACTCACCCGGACCTGTGCGAGACTTCACTGCCTGGAAGAGTGAGGTAAAGGAGTATAGTATAAACTATTTTTATAGGTTAGACTTTATTTTGAGAGTCCACTCCTGATATTCTACTAACCGTAAGCAACTTTGCATCTACATGTCAACTAAATGTCTACTAATTCTCATTAATTTGCAACTACTTGTCTACTATCTCTCAGAGTAGGTTTAGGGTTAACAGAATAAGTTGACATATACTCAGTATGTGGTATGTTGTGTTAGAAGATATTAAGCAGACCGTTTACTGATACTCTAATGACTGCTATATGTTGATATATAGTTGCAAAGTAACTTACTTTTAGTAGAACTTCTAAAGTGGGATACAGAAATAAAGTTTTACCCTTCTATGTACTATACTTTTAAAAGTTTGTGCTTAGCAAGATTTGTTTTTAAGTGAAATTAATAATTCTGTTTGTCATGGATGCTGCATAAATTAGAATATAAAATAACACAACTGGTTTCAACCTTAATACTAATTCTAGGAAATGTTTCTTGAGCAGCAAATCAGCATATTAGAATGATTTTTGAAGGATCACGTGACACTGAAGACTTGAGTAATGATGCTGAAAATGTCCAAGAATGAATGACATTTTAAATATACTATGTCCCGGTCTTATTTTCCCCATAATCCTAGACTAGAACACTTTTGGCATTTCTGCAATCTGCAATTTTATTCATCTGCCACTTACTTTCTTTCATAACTTACTTTGCTTTTTTTGCTGTTCTTAGCAAGGTTAAAAATACATCTATTTGACCTTTATTCGATTTTTCATTATCCTAATTAAATAAAAATAAAATAAAAATGGGCTTTTAGACTTGCACTGTATTCATTACAAATTGTTTGCTTTTTATGTATTATACAGATAATAAAACCAAAAAGGCCTCAACAATAGCTTATCTATTCTTTTTATATTCTATCAGTTTTTTTTATATTTATTACATTATCTGTTAAAAACCGTGTTACATGTAAAGCATTAAGCTAACTTGTTAGAGCTTGCTCTTTTTCTTCATTTTGATTGCTTTCACTGTCCTCGTTTGTAAGTTGCTTTGGATAAAAAATAAATAAAAAAGCGTCTGCTAAATGACTAAATCTAAAAGTAAATGCATTCACATTAATTTGGGATCACACTGCATATCACGTGCATAGTTAGATTACATATTTTAAACAATCATCGTGTGCATTTTGCGCTTCCTCCCACCTTAAGCTGTAGTCCAGGCTGAGCCGAGGCTTTGAACGGTAAATTCTGCCAATACGTCTGTTCTGTCTGTTTCCACATCACCACATAGAAGCTGGAAGAGTCCTGATAGCCAAAGATGAATCCCACGTAATCATCATCGGTGGCCGTGTTAACATGGATTGTTCCCTCAAAATCAACACCATTAAATGCTGTATAGCCTAAATAAAGAATAAAGAGGTTAATTCAGCCGTTTGCAAACAGAGATGTATATACTAACCTGTTGAAAGGGAGTTATATGTAAAATGTTGATGCATTACGTACGTACCCACAGCCAAACCAGGGTCACTGTTCATGGTCTGCACAATCTCCATTCCCTAAAAAAAAAACACCTAAGCTGTTATTACACTTCACACAGACTATCTGATGAAATAAAACCCCAAAATTATAAGGTAAAAGATCATTTAACGATCACCTTATTCAGTACCACCCAGTTGGGGTCGATCTGAGCATCTCCTTCCGGGTCGAGAATGACTGTCTGGAATGCCCTGAAATCTGTCAAAGTGACCTCTGCGCTTTCAGGGCATGCATCCAACCAGTCAGTCACCTTATCGTTGTCAAAGTCTGCCTCGCACATGTCACCAACCCCATTTGCTGATCGGACAGAAAGTGCAAACAAACATGTTCATTTCCAGATTGGATCAGTAAGACAGTAAGGAAAATGTGACAGATGTAAGGTGTCTTGGGAAAAGAATACTAGTATACTGCTTACTGCATACAGCTTTAATCAATAATCAAATAACTTAACATTTTTTAAATTCAGCTACAGTCAAACTAAAACTAAAATAACTCCAGGATTCAGAGATATTACTTTTAGAAGTATGCTAGTATGCTTTTCTTCAACGCAGAATTAAGAATCAGACCATCAGTGTCTTTTTGACTGGGGTTGGGAACAAGTCTGCAGTTATCTGGGCCTGGAGGAAGGATATCTGGGATCCCATCATTGTCATCATCATCGTCACACTCGTCCCCAACACCATCATTATCTGAGTCCAGCTGAGAACTGTTGGGTACTTCAGGGCAGTTATCCCGTGTGTCCTGATATCCATCACCATCCCTACACACAGAGAATCAGCAAAGGAGCTTTAAGGATTTTGCTTGTGGTAAATCTCATTATCAAAAAGAAGACTGAAACTGACATGCAAAGGAAACTGACTTAAATCAAGTATAGCACTTTGAGAACAGTAAAAATCACTATACCTATTCTTGGATTAAAATAAGTATTTATTTACAAAAGTACTTACATGTCCTTGTTTGTATCACATACATCTCCCACCAAATCGTTGTCCGTATCTGACTGCAAAAACAGCAAAATATGGAAATGAATAAATAATTGATAAGCAGGGGACTTGTCCATTTGCCTTCACTAACTCAATGCTGCTATATGTTCAAAATTCAATCAACTTTATCTTATTTATCATTTATGTGCCTTTTAATAATAATTAAGGACGAAATGTTGTCCTTGATACGTTTCACCTGATGTCATCACCCCGTTGGCTGAAAAACAGACAGTTAACCCTAACATATTACTGTATATATAGTTATAAAAATCAAACATTTCTGAACTAGTGGTGAGTCGATCATGAAACATTTGTCTCGAGTGTTCGTATTTTGAGAAATATGGTCAAACTTTGCTTAAGTAGACGTGTTGTGGAACTTGTACTTCATGTGGCAATGTGGGGTGCCACAGGGTTCGGTGCTTGGACCTCTGCTTTTCTCAATACACACAAGCTCACTGGGCACATAATAACAATCTTCTATCAAGCTTTTTCCACTATGACTTCTATACAGATGATACAGTTTTTACGTCATTCCAACCTGATGAGCCCACTATCTCAGCATGCTACCTCGACCTACATGACGGACCTTCTGCTTTGTCCTTAGAGGCGCCCCCTTTTCTTTTTCCCTTTTCTTTAGCAGTAAATAGTTTTCTTTGCCTAACCTGCAATGGATCGTTGACCTCAGGACAGCTGTCACATGCGTCTCCCACACCATCTGCATCCCGGTCTGTCTGCATGGGGTTGGGTATCTTAGGACAGTTATCCAACACATTAGGGATGCCTGTAAAAAAATAAAGTGGTGAAAACGGATGATGTTGTACAATGCTATAAAACAACAGAACAGATAAAAGTGAATGGGACTGACCATCTCCATCAATATCATTGTCACAGATGTCTCCCTTGCCGTTGCTATCAGTATCAAGCTGATCTCCGTTGGGAACGTTTGGGCAGTTATCACAAGCATCACCGTAGGAGTCTGTGTCAGAGTTCTGCTGGTCCTTATTGGGCACCAGGCGGCAGTTGTCCTGCAAAATTAAAATATCTACTGCTTAAGAATGTGTCATATGAAGAACTTGTTTCTTAATAAATACTAAAAGACATTTAGTAGGACATCAGCCTAAGAGAAAACAGTTTGGTATCCAATGATTATAATTCTTCGCGAATGGATCAGCAACCTCAACATTTTTAATCCCATCTCCATCTGCGTCCTCGTCACACTGATCACCGATCCCATCTCCATCTGTGTCCTCTTGCCCAGAGTTTGGAGTATTTGCACAGTTGTCCTGCACAGGGATATTCAATTTATTATTTTTATTCACAGGATATTCAGTGTTATATGCATATTATACCTAAATTGTTAAGACAACAGAAATGAATGAAAGTCACTAATTGGACAAAATTCAATAGAGTTATACTTGTAAGCATAAAACCCACTTGTGATCCAATTTAACGTGTGCTGTTTGGACTGCTATTATGCTGAAACACGCAATTCGTTCTTAGCGAATTCCCTCCTAAAATCTCTGAGTAATGAGTATGTACCGCTCTGCAGTGCTTGTCGTTGTCAATGCATGGAAGAGGCCCATCAGGGTAACCATCAATGTCTGAGTCTGGACCACAGATGTTCCCATTACCTGCCCAGCCAACATTACACTGCAAAACACAGAATGGAGAGATAAAAAAAAAAAGTATTCGGAACTATTCTGGGTTGTTCATTTTGAGATTTTTTTTAAAAAGAAGCAATTAAGTGAAATAAAGAACTTGTTGTCTTAGTTAAGAGCTGCCTGTACTTGTATTCAATATTTCCAAGTATGAAATTATCTGGCTTTATTACAAACTTTTAGAGTTCATAGATTCTCACCACACAGGTAACGTCACTGTTGCGGCCCATCACACAGTGTGCGTTCACGTCACAGGGGTTATAGCCCAGAGTTTCACACGTCCTCCTTGCAAAACAGCCTGCAGTCTGATTTCCCACGAATCCAGCTTTACACTGGCCACACTTGAACGACCCCTGTTTAAGCAGAGCGGGTTGATGGTAGTACATTCACGTTTCCTCACTGGTGGTTGCTCTTCTAGACTTCTAAATTCTTAATTTATATGCAAATTTTGCCAGTTTACTCACCGCTGTATTTACACAGACCGAGTTTGGCACGCAGGCGCCAGCGTGATCAGCGCACTCATCGATATCAACACATTCCTGAAACAATTAACAGCATCACAGCATATTCACTTTAATGTAAATTCCGTTGTAATTGGATTTTGAAACTTTTTACCTGCTTATGGCTCTTGGCAAACTCCAAACCGACCCCACCGAGCGTTGGCCCGGTGAACCCTACAGGACAGGACTCACAGGTGAAGCCTTTAGCTGCGTTCACACACAACTCTGTAGAGAAACAGGGCTGAGCAGTACACTAGGACAAAGAGAGATATTGAGAGAAAAAATTGGAATTGTATTGAATATGCGCTTCTAGTGTATTTCAAACCTTAAAAGCATATTAAAAATTACTTGATTAAATATTAATGAAATAAAAGGCCACTTAGAGAGAACGTACAGAGAGGACACTTTTATGTTTCCTAACGCACCTAAAAGTGCACTTGGTAATAATGCCAAATTAAGTTCTACTAAATGTTTACTAAAGCACATGAAATACAACGTTCAATAAAAATGACATTAAATATAGTTGTTTTCAGTACATTCAGCAGTATACTTTAAAGACCGGCCATATTTCAAAGAAAATATAATTACAATAAGAAGTTTTTGTTTACCTAATATATGTGTGTGTGCTGTGTATATTTATAATATACACACATACAGTATATACTTTGAAAATATTTATACATTTATTTTCATATATTTGATATTATATATAAATCTATTTAATTTATAAGCATAACATTTATCTTAAATATATACATGCACCTGTGTGTGTTTATACATACATACTAAATATACAGAGTGCACGCATATATAATGTAAAAAAAACCTTTATTTTGGATGCAATTAATTGCGTTTGACAGCACTAGAATTTACTACATAATGTAGTATTAGAATTTAATTTCATGTACCAGGCAATAGAGTGTCTAAACACATTGCATTTAAGTATATTATAAAGTCCATTAATTCTGTAATGTATTCTTTATAAAAGTACTTGTTAACAGGGGCGTGACTCAGGTATTAAAGTGATACTAATAATCATATGCCGTCCGCAGGAACCTCATCAATGTCCTGGCAGTGTGTCCCGTTTCCGGTCATGCCCTCTGGACACGGGCCGCACTGATATCCTGGGTACATCGTGCTCTCCATGCAGCTCACAGCGGTATAACAGGGGTTCGGATGGCATCGGGACTGAGGCTCATGGAAACCTGAGAAACACAGAAAGATTACCTCTATATCACAACAATCTTAGTGCTTATCAAAGCTTCTCCAAGCTCTTTGTCCATGCCTTACCACACACTTGACATTCGAGAATGGTGTTTCTGATGAGAGACATCTCTTTTGTCTGAAAGCACAGCAAATTAGAAAGAACTTACTTTTATAAAATGCAATGTCCCACTTAAAAACAGGAGTATTTAATATCCCGTGAGACACACAATCTCCCATCTGAGCCCGTTCATCCTCATTCATTCTTTCTCTTACCTGTTCTCTGATGTCCTCTCTCAGCTCTCCCATGATCTGGTTAAAGATGATCAACTGTCCGATCAGAGCTTTGGTGTGATCACCTGACCACATGAGAGGCTCTTTTTATCACCACAGAAAAGCACTGCAGGCATAATTCAGCTATAACAGGACATTCACATGTAATTGAACTGAATGGTGATATTTACCGAGGATGGCGTTAATGTCACTGCCTACTGTGAAGAAACAACAGTCACATTTTTATCAAAGGTTTCTAGTTCATGTAAATTAATATATTTATACTTCTGGTCTAAGTCTATCGTGTCCGGCAAGGTGGCGTTTATTTAATCAGAAATACAGTAAAAACAGCAATATTTCGAAATTTTGTTACAATTTGAAATTGCTTTTTCTATTTAAATATGCGTTAAAAATGTATTTATTTCTGTTATGCCAAAACTGAATTTTCAGCCTCATTACTCCAGTGTCACATGATATTATAATTTTCTGCTCATGAAACATTTATGCTTATCATCAACAGTTGATGACATATTTTTGCAATTCTATGAAAAGTTCTATTTTGTAACACATAAACATCTTTACTGTCTCTTTGATCAATTTTAAAGCGCCCTTGCTTAATAAAAGTATAAAAAAAATCCCACTGACACTAAAAATTCAACTGTTTTCTACAGCTTTTCCTCAATTTCTAAACCTATGAATTTTTTGCCGAAATAATATCTGTGGCATTTCTGCATTGCCACAAGAGGGCGGTGTGATTACATCACACTGTTTGTAACAGGAAATTATACTGAGCAGAATGCATTTTTAAATACAACATGTGAAAAACATGTCAGAGTTATTTTTCTGGTGCTTACCTGCATTGTTTACGGCTGAATCTCCTTGGAATGGACAGTCGATGAGAAGACCAGCTGTAGCCAGAGAGCCTCCCAGAGCTAGTTTAACAGACTCCACTAAACCCTAAAATATACACAATATATACCAAACGTATTCAGTACTTCAACAGTTGCCAATTATATATTCACACTGGCTCATACAAATCTCTATGCAAGGTTGTGAGCGTCTAGGTTAAACTGATTTGATTTAAAAAGAGCCTAACTCTTGAGTTCCTATGATATTTGGTCTATTTGGCTTGAGTTGCACTTTTTATGAGACTTTGCTATCCGGTTTTGTTGTCTGCCAGCTCAATGAATTAAGCAACACTTAACTCACTTAAGAAACACAAATCACGTGGCTTAAAATACAGTAGGTGTGCAGTTACTGTTAAGGGATTGTTAAATTCTGTCATTTACTCACCGTCTTCTGAGCCCACTTTTATCCGTATTCAAAGCACAAATTAAAATATTTCAATATACTTAGTGTTTATCCACTGAAATTCCGCACAGCCAAAAGTGTGGCACGTTAAAAGGTACAAAAATATATTTTAACCTACAGAACAATGCCTCTGAAAATGTACGAATAAACAAATTAAATTAAATCAGATCTGTTCATCTGTTCACATTATCTTTATAATATCAATAGACATTTTCCTCTGGTTTCACAGAAAAAGGCCCGGACTAAAAAGCATTCTTTTAACCGAAAGAAACTTGCATAAACTGATCCTAAAAATGTCTCAGGACGCTCATTGGTAGTGCTTTTTTTATTTATATATATATATAATTTATCTATAGCCTATACGGGATTTAATCTACACCCTGTCTGTGAAACTGGGCCTTTAAGTTTTAGTTAAGAGGTTAGAAATCTCTCAGACGTAATAAAGGTATTAAGACATGAACTATCCCTTTAAATTCACTGTACAGTTACTTTCATGACAAAAAAACTACATGAATCACCTGTATCCTGGCGTAAGATTTGTGTCCGGTGCGAACATCCACAGATTCTGCCTTCGACGGAAGCCCGACGAACGAAGGGAGGCCCTGAGCAGAGTCCACCAAACGGCAGTTCACGTACAGCTCCAGGTTTATGTGACTGCGTCTCAGTCCACTCACTCGGAGTATAAGTGACTGCGTGCGTCCCTCGGCGAGGACGGGGTTTTGTAAATTGACGGCGTGAGCTTTTCCGTCAGAGCGCAAGTAACGCACCAGCACTGAGGAGAGAAAGGAGAGGTGACCCCGAATCGTACGCAAATGAACATCATTTGGGGAAATGTTTTGCAAATGTGACCGAAAAGAGCTTACGTTTGTTGATCTTGCCTACAACGGCAAGCTCCAGGTATTTCTTGTTGTCCTCTTTATCGTAGAGGCCGAACAAAACGCCGCCGAGTCTGGGTGGCAGCATGAAGGTGGAGGTGATGTACAGGTCCCCTACGGTCTGCAGAGCTCCAGACAGGTTCTCTACGGCCGCAGCCGTCTGACGAGCATCTTGGAGATCCAGTACATTAATCACTGCAAGCAAGAGTACAGATTTTACTCTTAACTGTGATCAGTCACACCCAAAACATAGTTTTAGAACGTTTTTGTTCACATGTGTGTGTGTGTGTGTGCTGTCTATATTTATTAAAAGTGTATAAATACACACACACATACAGTATATATTTCTATTATATATATATATATATATATATATATATATCTAACATTTTTCTCGAATATTCTCATGCATGTGTATTTATATAATTATTAAGTGTATATAAATACACACGCATACAGTTTATATTTTGAAAATACTTACCTATATTTTATTTATTTATATACACATATATACACACACTCTCATATATATATATACACACACACTATATATATATATATATATATATATATATATATATATATATATATATATATACACATACATACACATACATACATACATATATACCTATATATAAATATAACATTTCTCTCAAATATTCTTATGCATGTGTATTTATATAATAAATGTACACAGTAAACAAAAATATATTTTGCAAGCCAAAATGTTTATTTTGGATGCGATTTGACAGCGCTGCTGAAAACACATGTGGAGGGAGAGAGTTTGAAAACAGGCCAAATCCAGACTAATTCATGTATTTAGATCAATGTAGACATAGATTAGGAGATGTGTTTGCTTCAGGCTGGCATTACTAATTAGACAAGAAACATTACTTCTAGGAAATATATGAGCAACTTCTTCAAATGATCACCTCCAGTTAGTCTGTTTTCATTACTAAGAGCTCTCGTGTCCCGCGGGAGTGTTACTGTAGTCCTACACTAAATGTGAGCACACGTTTGCTCCTGTCGGCTGCACAAAAACAGATTCAGTATTCCTCGAAATGAATAAAAGCTGTTAAATGCAGACTCAGAATGCCATAAATATGTTAATTTAATATGTATTTAATCCCATTTGTCTTTGCCATGGACCTTCGGTTATCCTATTCTACCTTGTGAATAAGCAAAAAAAATGTTTAGACAAACATAACACGTCGAGTTATTATATGACATAACATTGGGATTTTTGGCGTCCATCTAAGCTCTAGTTTTTGACTTAAGAGCTTTTTCAAGTTGCAAGAAATTATAATTAGAAAATTATTTTATCCGATTATAAGCATATTATAGTCATGCTGCAATGCATGCTGGGATCTCACAAAGCCTTAACATTTAAGCATATTGTTCAATTTGAAATTCTTTGATCAGAAACTAGTTGGGATAACTTTTGGGGGACTGTGTCGGTGTAACATGGCGTCTTATGTAATTACATGTTCCTTATGACTTTAAAGATCCCATAAACTAGAAAATATGTAACCTAGAGTTACTTTTACAGCACAAGCACAAACTAAACCGAAGCTAGCTCTATCTCCCTAGATAAAGGACATGTTATAGTCCTTTATTTCTACTGCAATAAACAAGACTTTCTTATTTTTAATTCTTAATTCTAACTTAACTTAATTCTTGCATAAATATTTGTCTAGGCTCAACGCGTTCAATTATTGCTCGTGCAAATTAGTTTTTAACATTTTGCACATTTATATGCACTTTCATCCAAAGAAAAATGTGCAATAAAGAAATTTTATTTACAAGCCATAACTATTGTCCATTAAAAACGCACGCAAATATCGCCCCTTAATAAACAGGCGATCTGTCAGTCAGTGTTTGCATGGATAACAGCTTCCATTAGCATGTTATTATCTCATTGTTTGGGCGCATTGTCTCTGAGCACCGGAGGAAGCATGAAACGAGACGATAAAAGCCCATTTGGGTTAGGAGTTAACGGATTAACAGCACAACTAACCAGCTGACCAGCAAGAATGAGAGAACGCTGCCTTCAAACCATCACTTCATTCTCACGACGAGCACAGGAAAAGTTACACACCAGTGGAAACAGCAACACAAACCATATTGCATTTTCATAGGCGGCCTAATGTATGATTTGCAATTAAAATAATAAAACAATGCTCACCTTTAAACTCCGACGATTCGGAGAAGTGTCCAAACGCGACGCACAGGACAAGCAGACCTGGCGCGACTGTCCTCAGCTCCATCCTCTCGAACCAGCCGACACCGTTCAATAACCCGACTATAATAACACCCGGTTAAACTCCCGTTTCCCAAAGACGCGAGCAGCTTGCTCGTAACAGCGCATAACCCCGCTGAGTCGCTGTGACCTGACCGGCCCGGGGTTCAAAGCGTCTGCGGCTCCTCCGAGGCTCTCTCTCTCTCTTTCTCTCTTTCTCTCTGTCCCAAATGAGAAGCAGAAGTCGAGCCTCGTCGACGGCGGGGGAGAGATAACGAGCTTGTCAATCAACGCGCAAGTATTTATTACGGCCCTCTCCCGCTGCGCCTTCGTACCGCGCGGAGCTCCTCTCGGATTGAATTTCACCGAGCAAATTAAAGTTTTTGTTTCCGAGACTAAAAATAAACCTACCGAGTTTTGGGTTTGGTGAATGACAGAGAGCGCTTCCAAACGATGCGTACAGACTACAAAATAAAGCTAGGGAAGACCGCTTTGAGGGAGGGTTCCCTCGGCCCTGCTTATTCGTCTGTTTATTTATCGCGTGCTTAAGGTTAATGACATAAAACCAATTTTAATATTTCGTCAACGTTTGGTAGCGTCTGGTAACCGCAAACTAGCGCTGGTGTTTGTTTGGCGCCAAAATGCGCGCTTTGACTAATTTGTAAATGTGACTATAAACCAACAGTAGTAAAGGTCAATATTTCTTTGAAATAGAGATGAACACATAATCTAAACAGGAAAGCTGAATGAATAAGCTTTCTATTGACTTACAGTTAAGAATAGTACAATATTTGGCTTTGACAACTATTTTTTTTTTAAGTAATTATTAAGAAAATTGCTTTTAAGGTTGTCCAAATTATGTCCTTAGCAATGCATATGACTTAATGATTTGGGCATAAAGTTTATTCATTTTGATCCAACACAATGTACTATTTCTACCATATAGCCTAGCCCTGCGACTTAAGACTGATTTGTGGTAGAGGGTCACAAATAGGCCGTGTAAACGAAAGAATGAAAACACAAGAACTTCGTGGTTAGCCATCAATTAAGACGTTGTATTTCAACGGGGATGTTGCTAGCTAGGATGCAATAAACTGTAAGGGGCCCAGAAAACCTAGCAACTGCGTACTACGGACATAGGCGTCCTATTAGGCACCACAAGTCAACTTCATTGCAATAAACTAACATCCACTTACATTTTCAAGCTAGGAAGTCAATTTCTTTTGTCATTTGAAAGCAGTGTAAGTTTCTATGCAAATTATGCAATAGTTTAGTAACAGCTTTGCCACTGATTGGTTCGAGCAAACCGAGAGCAACCTGGGTCGACGCACCACAGCGGTAGCAATGCTATGAGTCTTTCTATACTGAACCTCTCTGAAACGCTCTCATGTTACATACAAAACACAGACCTCTCAAAACTCAAGAGAATGTGGGCGGTGGCGATTTTCAACTAAACGTTGAACCTGACACTAAACGGCAGCGTAATTGGAACAAGTCTACCAGAAAGAATTTTGACCAAGATGCATCCTAAGATTGTAGACCAATAATAAAGTTAAACACACGCAAGCTGTGTAAACAACCCACTTATCCTATGATATTGAACACGCCGACCGATGACCCCATTCTCGTTCTTAACGCTGAAAGAATCCAGAAAAAAAATGACTTAAATACTGCTACTGCACAGTCATGCCGATTTCTTTTTATTATTTATAGACTTAACAAAATACAGAAGATGAACGGCATGTACCAATCCAAACATTGCACAACGAAAGAGGAATCCTTTCTCGATTTAACAGTTGTTGCCGCCAACTGACAGCAAAGCCGTTTTGTGGAAGGCTCTTTGAGAAGGTTCGACCCAGAGAGGTATCGGTCAAGTGTGGCCTCAGAGAAACAAAAAGGGTTAATCCCAGCGTGCCTTGGGTTTCAAGTGAGCGCAGTGTTTGGCAAGAAATAAAGTTCTCCTCGGCGGTTCTCAGAAGAGCTTTAAAATCTGGCTGATTTATAAAGCTTTGGGTCTGGAGTGGTCAAAGAGCTCATAGATGGTTGGTTTTAAGATGAGAAGCCTGACGAGTTTACTCTGCGTGATTTCTGCAACGCGTTGGAAACGTTAATACAGCTTGACAGCATGTTTAGTCTGCAGGACAGAATATCAGGTCACTGCACCAAATTAATGCAATATTTATGGCTTGTCTGAAAGTGTAATGGTGCAGCTGTTAACACTTCTTTTAAAATTCCCTTTATAAAAATTAACCTTGGTTTTACTATAAATAAAACACACACACACAAAAACAAGACATAATTTTTGTAAGAAAAAAAAATCACGTTGCTTAGAAGATTTGGGTTTACTTTAAAGCTGCAGTCCGTAACTTTTTTTTTTTTTACAAATCATCCGAAATCAGTATTTGAGCAAGTACATAACCAGCCTATCTATCGCCTTCAGCCCAATTCACAACGGTTAGCTTGTGATAATGTTTTCTGGTTTGAGTGGTACGTGTAGGTTTTGCGGGAAACTGGAGCGTGGCACTGCGTCTTTACGTCAGATCTGTAAACATAAAAAAGCCGTCCCGGGTCCTGCAGCTGGAGCAGAGGTTCATCAAAGGCTATTCTCACAGCAGCTGGAATGATTGGATGTAAAAAACATATTTTGATGGCAGATTGTAATTCAGAATGAATTATTTGAAACGTCGTTGCCCATTATTATGCAATCGGAGATAAAAATCAATCATGTTGAAAAAATTCTATTTTAGTTTTAAATGGCTATGTATCTGAAAACTAAGGACAGGATTCACTCATTCCAGTGCAGGGACTGACTCGCTCCTCAAATCTGATGAATAGGCGCTGGAGCCGTGCCTGAGTACAAACTACTGGAGGAGGACAAATACAAGGAACTGAAACTCAATGTTTTCAAACAGAGATGGCGACAAAGAGGCAAAACTAACAGACTGCAGCTCTTTTAGTTTAATTAAGGTCATATTACTTACAATATTAATACTAGTGCTAACGTATGAAATTTATTATTATTAATAAATCATTAAGTTATGTTGCCATTGTTATTATTATTGGTAACCACAAACGAATCACGGTATTTGTAGTAAAACTATGGTCATCTAAATGGTAATCAATCTGCCAAAAAGAACACGACTACCACACTTTTACTATAATAAAACTATGGTTAATTTTCATAAGGGCCGTTATGACGTATATGAGCGATGTACAAAGTATTACTTTTTAACTAACAGCACAGACCAATTTCCTCACATTTATGCAGATTTTTCATTTTCTTTTTTCGCCGACCAGTAGATAAACCATTAAAACTGTGATACGTCTTTTTAATGACCCCCCAAAAAAAAAGTCAAAATTCCTTTCTGTTCGAGACCTGACAAAGTTACAGATCACAGCTATTATAATAACAATTATACTAACAATAATTAAAAAGCACCAATATGGGCTCGCTTGAGGCTTCATCAAGTGAGCGACTCTCGTTATAGCGCACACGTGCATGATGGGAGATTATAAAGGACTGAGGTAATAGTGTGTGCAGCTTCACTCTGAACGCCGGGTGAGTGATCGTGTGCGCATGTCGTCTCTTGTGGCTCCCATCCCGTGTTTTCTTCTTTCTTCAGTCCTCGTCTTCATCCTCCTCCTCTTCGTGGCTGGAGGTCTTCAGCTGCGGCCGCTCACGCTTGAGCGTAACGATCCCGGTGAGGATGGCGTAGCCCAGCATGGCTCCCACAGCGAACAGGACAGACAGGATCTGGTTACGGCGCTTGTGGGGCTCGTTGTCGAAGTCGCTGCTGTCAGGCTGAGCATGAACCTTACGACCCGGTGCCTCTGAAAAAGACAAGGTGCATGCAAGTTTGGTTGTTTTTAGTGAAAGTTTAAAGGCCCATTCACACAAAGCAAGTGCAATATGCACCTCGTGTATCAGAGGGGAAGTAGAGTGCTAGGATGTTGGCGCAGTACTGCTGAAGGTTGTTCAGAGAGTTGAGGTGCTGCTGGAGCTTTCCGTTAGGCAGTTTGATCTTCAACAGAGGAGCCAGGTGTGCAAACACATACGCATCCAGCGATGAGGGACTGCAAGCACATGAAACATCACGGATGCGCATGATTTTCACATCAACACATACACAGACAAATTACGCAATCACACGCGACTGGTGTTGCTTACGAGTCTCCAAAGAAGAACTTCTGTGATCCCAGTCTCTGAGACAGCAGGGTCATACATTCAAATGCATCCCGATAAAGCTGCAAAGCAGAAACGCAAACACAAAGTTTACCTCGAATTTTCCAAAAACAATGCATCGTAACAGCTGGCAGTATTTGTAAAAAGGATGTCTTTGCTCGTAACCGTCTCTTCCATAGCCTTCCTCTTAACCCACCAAAGCAGCGATAACACAAAGACACGTTGCTATGGCAATCAGACATCTGACCCAATTCTTTCTATGTTGTGTAAACATACGATGGAGATCCAGCAGTGTCTTTGAAACAAATGTAGACCACTAGACTGTCAAAAACAAAGACTACATATATAAATGGCCTTCTACTGCGTTCTCATGGTTTTGTTGACATGAACCAAAATAATCAACTGATGACTTTTTTTTTTTTTTTTTTTTTTACTGATTTACTTTAGCATATAGTATACCCTTAATTATACTACCTTGTTAACTAGAGAAAGCAAAAAAGTGTTAAACTTTCTAAGTGGAAACTGGTTATAACTTTGGATTATAGCTATGGATTACAAGTGATAACGCTGTAAATAATGTTCAGTTTCTTGCACAGACTGATTGTTTTGCTTCATAAGGCCTCATTATTTCATCTGAATAACCTTTCGGTTTCATAGAGACATTAAGATCTTTACTTTTCCATTGAAAAAAAGGTCACCTACAGTAGAGCCGTATAATATTAATGTTTTGTGTATCAAGACCATAATTGTTGTTTTAGCTATGTGTGAGCTGACATCGTCATATATAAATGAGTATTTGCAAAAGACAAACAAACACCAATCTTGAGATTCCAAAAGCATTCACTGCATGATGAAGCCTATGATAATGCAGTTACAATAATATGACGTTTATGTTATGAAAGCAAAAAAAATAGCAAGAGTGCCATGATTGCATGCGTTGCATTGATTTTAGTTCAACAAAGAAATCTTGAGTGAGACGCATTTAAGGACGCAATATTGTCCGTTTTTATTTCGCAGATGAAAATAGTTCTATTCTGTTGTATATAGTTAAGTGGAAAATACATCACATTTGCAATATTTGAGAAATTATTATATTTTTATTTCTAAGGTCCAGGGGCATACTCTGTATCTGTATTTCAAACTATTATTTTTACGTCAGTGAAATTGTATGTCTGTTGAATTGTCTTTGAATCTGTATGTATTTTCTATCTGAAAAGAAAAAAAAAAATTATAAAAAAAGAAAATAGTTCTAAAATACAGCTGGAACAGAACATTTGTGTGTTTCAGATCAACAATTCAGGGTTTTGTTCATGAATGGATCCGTTTTTGAACAAAACCGATTGAGATTTATTGATCCATTCATAAAAACAGCCATTTGCTCTGTTTCTAAACGAATCAGCCATTTTGAACAAATCATTAAAATGAATGATTCAATGAAGGCAGGGTCTTGTCGATTCATGAAAAGCCTAAATCAGCCAAAATATCAACACAAAAACACGCTCAGCAAAATATTGTTTAATTTTTGTTATCGAGCACGTCACAAAAATGATATACAATTTTCGCACACCCCTAATCTACACTATTTCGTGGATAGCCTAAAAGTGAGTAAATGAACAGCAAAATGTAATTTTTGCCTCACCTCTTTCTCCAGCTGTTCACCGGCCTCCAGGACTGGGTCTCCCCTCACGAGCCTCAACTTCTCCAGCTGCTGGCCATGCATGCGGTTGGGTAGCAGGAAGTTGAGAGGGAAGGAGATGTTTTCTGCATACCAGCACCGTGTAACATCCACATAGTTTTTAGAGTCTATCCACAGCGTGTAGATCTGCACAGAAAGGTGGGGTCAGAAACATGGGGTTTCTCAGAACTCCCCTTCAGCTCCACTAAGACTGTTTATGCCTCCGTTTCACGGTTTTAAAGAGGAAAACGGGCTGTGCAGCTCATCAGTGAGCATGACAGATGTCCTCAGGGGGACAGTGAAAGATCAAACATCAACATTTGACTGTGTCATCATGCAGAGTTCAACTCAAGGTCAAGGAGCTTTGTAATGAGCCATACGGACTGTAACATATGTGTGTGTACAGTATTATGCATTTAGTCAGATTTACACTATATAAACAAGTATTGAGAAACCTGACAATACACCAACAAACACTTTGCATTCTAAATACACAGACATCAATATGGATTCGGTTCCCGTCTTTGCAGCTATAGCAGCTTTCACTCTTCTGGGAAGGCTTTCCCCGAGATTTGAGATTTCTGTAATCATTTTTGACCATTCAGCCAGTAGAGCATTTGTGAGGTCAGGCACTGATGTTGAACGAGAAGTCCTGGCTCGCAGTCTCCGTTCCAGCTCATCTCAAAAGTGTTTGATGGGCTTGAGGTCAGGGTTCTGCGCGGGCTAGTGATGTTCTTCCACATCAAACTCATCCAGCCATGTCTTTACGTACCTCTTTGTACATTGGGGCATAGTCATGCTAGAATAAAAGTGGGCCTTGCCTGAAGCGTTCCCACAAAGTTGAAAGCAAGCTTGAAGATCTTTAAAAAAAGCCTGGTACCATTATCTGCGTGCTTTACTCCACTCAATCTGATGTTTGGCATTGTTCAGGGTGAAATGAAGCTTGCATGCGTCGCTAGCCAACTACTGCTGCAAACTCCGTCATTTTCAACATTTCAACAATTTACGAAGTTCAAGAGGTCATGTTCTTGGGCACAATAAGCAAACGATACATTCTGCATCTTTCATTCCAGTTAAATATATATAGTTTGTTTCAATCTACTAATTTTAGCATGTCAATGGTGAACGTGTGTTTTTGAAGAGTGCCCATGTGCATAAACATATGAGCGAAACTTGAAAGTATGACATAAGAGAAACCATGAAAAAAAAAAAAAAAAAAAAAAGACAAGGAACAAAAGGAGTAAAGTAGTCATTTGGTGCCATTCAATATAGCAGCATCTCAAAGATCCCAAATCAATGAATTAACAGAAGTGATTTTACCACCGTGTGTGTGAGGTCCTTAATGCTGACCATATATTGGTAAACCAAGTACAGAGTTATATAACCAGATTCATTTTTAATTAACTATTGTAGCAACACATTACTTTTATGTAATGCCAAAATTACATAGTGCAATATTTTTCATAAAATGGTTTCGAAATTAGTTACTTTTAGTTATAAAAGTACTACAATTTTGTAATGCATGCCAAATGCAGATAGCATGGCGAATTTACATCTGTGTTAATAAAAATGAAATTTCTGAAATCTTTTCTATCTTAGTGTTTTGGTCTTGTTTTCTAATATAACCATCTACACATTCTTGAATTAGGATGCATTCGCTTGACAAGTAAATTTAATTATTGTATCTGGTTTTCTTAAAATATACAGATTTAGTTTGTTCGTTTCGGTATATCTGCCAGTGGGGCAAGAAAATAATCTTGTTTAGCCTTGTTTCAAGCATTAGATATCAATATATAAGACTGGAATTTTTGGTCAGAAAACAAGACAAATATCAAGTAATTTTACTTTTATCTAATTTATAGATATTTGTACTAGAAGGTAAGACAAAAATACTAATAAAATTGCTTTACTGCAGTGTATAATAGACATATGACTATATGGACAAAACTATTTAATTGTCTTTTGCTGCTCACTCCTCACCAGTGCCGGTAACAGTTTCTCCTCCAGTAGAGAGACAAAGGCAAGTGTATCTGCACCCTCCTTTGCCGATAGGTCATAGTCTGCATTGTACTTCTGAAACACAAGAGACAGTATGTAACGGCACCCATCAAAAGCACTCATCGCATTCACACTGAATTGTACTCTATTGTTCTTCTACTGAAAAAGCAGTGACTACCAATCAAAGCAGCAGCTGCGGTATGACAGCGGCTGTTAATGCAAGCAAGCAGTGAATGTAACTGACCGTGATGTGTTTAGACAAAGTGTTTAAACATTTCTGGATGTCTAACACAAAGCCAAAATCCCTCTCAGGGACTAAATGGACGAGAACGGAAGGTTTCAAGCAATAAAATTAGTCAATTTCCATGTCTCTTTCACGGGGGTAACTCAGACATGCTGTGCACACCCTTAGTTCACCACTAACAAGCTGTAAAAGCTTGTGCCATAGACACCCCCTACAAAACAAACCAGAAGCTGCATACACTTTCCTCACAGCTACAACAGTTCACATAACCAACAATACGGAGTAAACGGAATTATTTTCTTTATAAAATAATAGAGAGAGACATGACCAGGTAACAGGTACGCTTTTAAAATGTAAATATTTGGCACTTTTGTCTCTTAAAATATACCTTAGGTTAACTACTTCATGATTCATATGCACTCAGTCTTTGTAAATGAGGCAGACATTTTCTATTGCATCTATTGCATTCTGGGTACAGGTTTCCAGGTCTAAGCCTAGAAGTTTTTTCTGTAAAAAGAGCTTTAAAACACCGTTCTTCACATCTCTCAACCCTCTCTCACAGCCTGCTTAGCATCTTCAAGGAAAACCCATCCCCTTTGTTCTGAGATGGAGATCTTGATTTAGATGCTGAGGAGTTTTAGGGTCTAATCCTCACCTGTTGAGAGTGTGTGTGTGTGTGTGTGTGTGTTGGTCTGTCTCTGAGGGTTGAGAGGGAGGTTGTTCACCTGTTTCCTGAGATGAATGATGATCTTACTGGGCTGGGAGATGCTTCCTTCTTCCCTGGTCTTCAGAGCAGGCAGAGTACCTTTTGAAGGAGAAACGGCTCGCATGTTAACTCTACTCGAGAAAATTTGAGAACAATTCAACACAGCCCCTTAAGCACAAGTGTATTTCAACCTAACGCTCTCCTCAAAAAGTTCCAGAAGTCAGTGGATGCTTGACCCATTAACCTACGACCTCTTGAACTCTGACCCAAACTGAACGAGGGTGTAATGAGCAGTCTTAGGTTCTTTGGCAGTAGCTCACTTTAACAGCTTCATGTATCAGATGACGAGTGAAGCCTGACGTGATTCAGAAAACACACCTGTAGGGCTTCTCCATGGGTTGGTGATTTTGTGAACTTTAAGAGGAGCTCCAGCAAACTTGGCATAGGCCTAAGAAAACAAAAAAACAGCGAAAACAGAATTAACTCATTCATGCCAAGCTACAAATTAAAAAGTCTTAAAATCAACAAAGTGTAACTATTGATTTCTAGGAGCAAAATCCCAATTTTATCCCAAACACACCAAAACTACTCAAACAAATGCAAACATAATTTTCTTTTAAAATGCACTCTGTTAATCAGTTGAATTATAATACAAATATTTCTTGTAAATTGTTGTAGACACTTGTACACAGATTGTTTTTAACTTGAAAGCATTTTATTTAGTTTAGTTTATAAGAAGTTTGTGAAAACTAACCATTATCCCAAACTACTCTTTGGCATAAAATGTTTTTTTTGTTGTTGTTGTTGTTTTTCTTTTCATTCCCTTCATTTTAATATTAGGAAGATTGCATCACCTTGACCTTTTTTATAGTAATTATTTTTATTACCTTAAAATATTTTCAATTGTGCATTTATATTATTTTTCTTTTTACAGCATGTCTATATAATTGGAGTTTCAGATTTAGTTTTAGTTACAGTAAATAAAAAAAAAAGAAGAAAAGTAGAAATTTTGCCTTAAATATAGCTGATTTTTTTCTGTTTAAATAATTAAATAACATGTCTGAGAGATTGACCATTGTCTGTTTACATTAAAAACCGTACAATCCAATAAATTATGTTTCACAGTTATTGTATTTTGGCAGGCAAAGCATGATGATAGATAGTACAGACTCAATACAGTTGAGTAATAGTAGTGCTGGATCATCAGAGCATTGCTTCACCGAGACATTTCTGTGAGACTCGATGGGTAAGCTACTAATTGCGCCGTCCAAAAATGTGCTGACTTGAGTTAGTGTCTGGGAGGGTCTCATGATTGCCAGCGGGGGAAAAAAAAAATACAAAAAAAATAAAATCCTGGACTCACTCCAAGCTCTGTTAGTAAACAAAATTTTGCAGCCAGCTGCTTTAAATCGAACACGGAGACGTCAATCATCTCTCGCACTCAGAGGAATTAATCAAAGTCACATCTCTGAGCGAAAAAACTAAGCTGGAGGAGGAGAAAAAAAAAACAAAAAAAAACAAAGATCCGACCTGAGATAGCATCTTATTTCCAGCCGGTCTCGACAGCACCATAAAAGAAGATCAAACGGCAGCGCTGCCGCTCTGTAAATTCCAGTGCGGTTTGCGGCTCCTGACTGCCATGCTGAGAAGGCATTTAGCAGGGAAAAAAAAAAAATATCATAGTGTTACATAACACAAAGAAAAGATAAACTGAGGGAGTACAAGAGTAATAGGTTGTCTGGAACAGAAACGAATCACGCATCCCAAAATGTAGGATGACATGGGGACAGTGAAGGATTGAAAGCGGTAATAAAACAGACATAAACACAACATGATTGAGGTTCAGATGCATGGCTTAATCTGGCAACCGAAGAGCCTGAGAGAGAGTCTGGCTGCAGTTAAAGTAATGCTCACCTCGTTGAGCGAACTGCCTAATTTAGTCATGTGCTACTTGTCTGAAACACACAGACAAGCTTAGGAAAGCATGAACCGAGGTTTTATGTTACAGTCTAAGCCAAAGCTTTGCCACTAAACCTACAGCCTGATTATCTTCTTAAATGCATCAATTTTCTACCTCGACTGCTAGTTTGGACTGAACAACCATCACAACTAATCAAAGAACCGGCTTTACTGACAGAGATGCGAACGAACACGTCGAAGGATATATATCGCCGAGCCCAACATGAAAACAAAAGTTTGAATTTGATTGACTGGCTTCAACAGGTTTTCCCCAATACCGCAGCAAAGAACGCTTGAGCAGAGCAACTCCATATTAATCAATGTCTGTGAAGTTCAAAGCAAAGAAACTTTAAAAAGGTATTCAAGAGTTTTGTCTTTGCCGAGATGTTTTCAGATTCGGCCAATCCTTTGTATTCTCCCCCCCTCGGGTAAACATCAAAGCACCAACTCAGTCTGAAAGCATAAATAAATAAACAACCGTGATTGGTCACTTCACATGTCAGTCACACGGCCTCTTCCTGACTAAGTGGCGGTCCTTGGATCAACAATGCGTGAAATAATTTAAAAGGTTCTGGAGCAATCCGTAACATTTCCTCCAGCGAAAAACTCCTTCCTCTGAATCCAAAGTAAACGGGCAGTGTATCTACGAATAAAAGCCTTTTACCAAACGCATAAATGAAGCTTACAAAGAAATGCTCAATTTTAGAAATACGAAAAAGCTGTAAAATTATTCAACGCGCCACATTGTTTAAGAATAGTTTTACCTAACATATTCCAGCAATACAACGCGCGTGTCGATCCAACCGGTTTCCCTTTCCCAGCATCTGCTTATACAGCTTTCCTCTACTCAACAGAAGTGGAGACTCGAGCCTCTGACGACTGATCTGTAGACGGACAGACCAAAAACACTCGTTCACCATGAGAATGTTTAGGCTAGACGAGACCGAGAAAGCCGTCACCATTGCAAAACATTCTCCAGGCTCCATCGTTTTACCATAAAGCTGAAAAAAAAAAAAAATGTAATAAATCTCATTTGCATTAACCTATCTGTACTTTGTGCAATTTTATTATTGATTATGACAGCAGGCTGGCAGGTTTCCAGGCTTAAGATGCAGTCAGACGTACTTTTGATTCAGGTGTCTTCACCACATAACCACTACTCAAAACAAGTCCGTGTTGGATTTGTGCCATTCCCTGCTCTCATTCCTATTCCTATTTTAATAGTTAGATGTTAGATGTATTTTATGCATTCAAAAGCAGTTAAATTAAAAGTTTAGTAAAAGGCTTTCGCAGAGAATCTGGGATATGCCTTCAAAAGGAAACCACGAAATGTTTTAATAAGAGCAGGATGACTGGATGGTCGTTGATGCTGAAAATGAGCTTGAATTGAGTGATTCGGTTTCGTTTTTCTTCCCGTCACTGTCGGGAAATGCGAGAAGCTCTCGGGTGCCGTTTGTTTTTGTGTTTGGGACCCTTCACCCCCCAGCACACACAAACCGCTGGCTGTTTAGACAGCTGCGTCAGACGGGCTGATAGTCCTGTCCTTGTCTACCATCACACACACCGAGTGTACACAAACAAGGACAAGTGATAGCAGACACACACGGCCGCCGCTCACCATTACAAAAACAAAAAAACCAATGGGATTTCTATTTGATGTGAACACTCGTCGGTTTTAAAGGGGGTGTAACAATGAGGCGTTTGCCCTCCTTAAAGCAGTATAGCATTAACTCTGCAGTAAATGGGTGCCGTCAGAATGAGAGTCCTGTGTTGTTGTTTTTTTGATTTCAAAGAAACAGATACAACACTAAGATGGAACCTAACCATCACTTTTGGCCGATAATACATAATGAGTTCTCCAGGGAAAATGCATCAAAATCCATCATCATATTTGTTTAGAGCCGTTTTCACTTGTGAATAGAGATGTCTTTTTCGCTGCAGAAAGCAATACGGAGAACTCAAGACATGTATTTTAGACGAAAGTTAAGTGTCTTGATGGATTTGTTTCTTACACACACGTAGGTTTTCATCAAGAGGTTTTTATCTGTATACCGTGCTTTACTCATAATACTGCTTTCTCAAGTGAAAAAGTCGTCTTATTTAAATCAGGTTAAAAATATGCATCGATCAAGCACCCATTCACAAGCGAAAACAGTTCAGGTATGTTGGCGGATATTGAGAGGATGGGCTTTTTCACCGGAAGAATCCTTATGGATGAAAATCTGCAGTTCTTCCCTTCACATTCCCAAGATTGGACTTTCTTCAAATCTGTACCCACAAATAAACAGACTCTTTCTTTTGGATGACCTTAGAGTGAGGACTGTTCCTTTAAGACGCTCTCATGGTCTTCGTCAAAGCACGGATTTAAAAACTAAACTTAATATCAGTCATCGTCATCAAAACGTCACGATATTGTACATTTGAATGCAACAATGTTTTTAATTTCGAACATATTAGAACATAAGATTGCCATTATTTTTACAATAAACAATTGTAGGAGATGAAAAATAAATTCTGCACTATCACCAGTTCACTAATCAAATGTTTGCGACAGATCGAGAAAGGTGAACATAATTAGTATAACAGGAATAACGTGACCTAGTGTAAATCACTCATGCTGCCAAAAATGGAATTCCTGTAAACCATCCACTGAACCAAGAGGATCGTCCGATGTTTTATCAGACACACAACTGTTTAATATAAGCATAAGCCCATACAGACATGTGTGACTGTGACACGCGCGCTGTTGAGTCACCTCCCATCTCTCCTGGCAACCGACACACAACTACAACACATTCACTGTAAACCCCGCGAAACACGGCACGGGCGAAACGCCTGCGATACGCATTTAACCGGTGCGTTTCTCTCTTACCAGCACGGTTAAGCAGTCGATATCTACCGAAGGTAATCCGTGGTCGCCTTTCCAACAGAACAACTCCAAGGGGGCAGCCATATTTGAGAGACTTTTAAGTGACTTTTCACCCGGAAGTACTGCGTTCTATGGTTGCTACTAGCAACTGTCAGTTGTTGAAGAACACTAAACAAGTCCTTTCAACCATTTATTATTACAGTTATAAACAGTGCTTACAACCCCTGGGCACCTTTTCGTTGTAAAGTTGGATAATGACTTAAAGAAATAGAGAAATTAATGTTTTCGTAGATCCAAAAACGATTTGTAAGAATATACATTAATTGATCAAATGGTTTTAACGCATACTTATCAAATATAAACTATAAAAGTAATTTAAATCATTTTTTACTGACTGAGATGCGAGTTTTACTAACTTTCGTAGAAAATCACTGCCTCTTACTGTTAGACTTAAACACTATAAAGAAGAAAACATGTGCAGTGTTTAACATTTAAATTCAGATGAACTGCATGCCACAGGAGGTCAGTTTTTATCATTTGCGGCTCGCAGAGATTATATTAAACCAATAGTTGACCAAAAATGGCAAGTCACATTATTTTTTTTCACATTCATTTATTTTTATACGTGACCAGCAGAGGGAGCCAATGTCACAGTCCAGCCCTCTATCTCTCGTCCACTGGGAGGCGCTCTTCTCCTCCGTCCTATATATTTATGACGACAAGATGTTATGTTTGCTTTTTTATGCAGCTAAGACTTGCATTATTGTAGAACGTATGATAAGATGGTGAACAAGTACATTCAAGTTAAAACACACCTGAAAAAAAATAATACAAAACAGGAATATACTAGCTATATACATTATAACAATTAATAATAATAATAATAATTTGTGCTACTCATAATTTCTAGAAACTAAGAGATGTTATATTAAAAATGTGAAATATTAGACGGATTAGTCAGAGCGATGCCAGCGCTTATGGAGATCCAGACTGTTCATATTCATACACATGCGTTTGTCCTTCGTGATCTCAAGATCTCTCCACATTTTAAATGATCATTTAGAACAATTTAGCCAAAATATCTACAGAAAGAAAGTCTGCTAAATGGATAGTTCACACACAATCGTCATCATTTACTATTCTATTACTATACTCATTTTCCTTATGCCCCGTGTTATAGAAATCTGTTTGGTTGCTTGAAAGAATTTTCATTTTCTCTTTAAAAGTTTTCATAATTCATATCCATGCAGTATCCCAAAAATAACAAAACCCCTCTCTCCCAAAGGCAGTGGTTCTATGGGATGTGTACGACTTCTGAAAAACGACAAGTGCATGTGAAAAAATCAAGAGAATATATCAAGAGTGTGTATGCAGCTTAAACTTATTAGATCGCTATTATTTTCACCATGCAGCTACAAATTTTTTTAAGGCAGTTATTTCTATCTTTTGCTACAGTGTAGGAATTATCAGATTGGTTTTAAATGTAGTAAGTTTTCCGCCTGACGACAGCCAGCGCTCCACACAGAGATCTGGGCCTGTATTCACCAGACCTTTAATCTTACCACTTTGAGGTCTGCTAAACAGCAGAGTTTTCTCTTGAGACCTACTCACAAAGCTGCCGAGGCAAACTTTTACTAGGGAATAGAGAAAATACATATAGAAATATAGAGATATATATATAGAAAATATAGAAATATACCGTATATTCATTTATTTCTACAGTCAACAAAATTGCTATACCCCTATACAACACTGAGAGGAATACTGAGGAAAAAAATACAACCATAAACACATTTTGTACTTTTTTGCAACATGTTATCATCAAAATGTTTATTAGTGCTACCTAATTAAACTTTTAATTGATTTTGCAACATTTTAGTGCAATTCTCAATAATAACTGCAATTGGATTTATATTTTAAACATAAATTATCCCACTTTTGTGACCATTGTGTCGATTCGATGAATAAACCTGGATAAATGTAAATTCATATTGTGCATATTATATATATATATACGTTTATATTAATATCTGTTATATATAAATCTATGTAATATATAAACAACACTTATGTAAATATTTTCAAAACATACACTGTATGTGTGTGTATTTATACTTAATAAATAAATACAACACACACACACATACGCCAACAAAAACCTTTATTTTGGATGCGAGTATTCATGATCATCCTAGATAAAGATATTGTGTGGCAATAATCTTTGTCACATTTTACACTTCACCTCGCCATCATCTTCTCTGACACACCACAGCAAAAGATAGAAAATATGTAAATGTAATACCATTTAACCTATTAACTGAAAATACAAATGTGCTAGTTTGGCCACTACTGTTAATCTTGTAGAAACAGTCAAGTGCTTTTTCAAGTGCTAGTCGGCGGATGTTGATAATCTAGTTTGTCCCAGCAGATGCTTGAGTGTTTTTCTTTTCGGGGGAACACCGCCTCTCCCTCTCAGCTGTGTCCCAGTACATCCAAACGGTGCACGTAGCACACATTGAGGTGCTCGGTTGAATTTCTCATTGGTTCTCTAAAGCGTTGGGCATGCCCTTGCAACATCCCGCTCCTTTGTTCAGACTTCATCGCCGGAGACACTCCTCCAGCGCCTCCTCCTCCTCCTTCTTCTTCGTCTTCTTCCTGCAGCCGCTGTGCACTCGCTCTGCGCTCTCGGCCACGAGGTGTCCACGCGCCGCTTCTGGGCGCTGATTGGCCGGTGACGACACCAACACCGAATCTCGACCAATGGGAGCGCTGTGCACGCGCTGAGCCACGCCGTGCATACCACCTCCACATGAACAGCTGAAGTGGTAAACAAGCCCAGTGAGTCACTGGCGGTATAAAACCCTAGCCTAGCCAAGCGTGCACAAAGCTCTTAAACTGACCATGCGAGCGAGGAGTGTGTGAGTCGGGAATCTGCACGAAGCACTAATCCACTGCATTTCGCGCCAGGTCAAGTTCCGGACGCACTTTCGAGGGACTACTGAGCGTCTGGTTGAACTGCCAACTTTTAGAAACCCGTCTCCGTTTCGTCGCGGCTCGGAAGTTTATCAAACGACACGATGGTGGCGATGACAAAAAGAGTCAAGGTCTTCGAGATCGTCTTCAACGATCCGTCCAAGACGTTTTACTGCAGCGGGGATAAAGTGGCCGGGAAGATCTTGGTGGAGGTGTCGGAGATGACCAGGGTGATGGCCATGAAGGTCCTGGGGGTCGGGTGCGCTAAAGTGGAGTACGCCAAAGGCAAACAGAGATGCCGTGAAGAAATGGACTATCTGAAGTATGAAGACCTCGTCCACCTGGATGACCACCCAGCAGGTGAGTTACAGCTGTTCAAGTGTGCGTTCAAAGCTGACTTTGCTTTGGTTGAGGTGATGCTGATGTTGGGAACAGCGTTACATCGTGAAGGAGAAACGCGTGATATTTTAAGTTAAAGTGTTACAGAGTTGTGTTGGTTATTTGAAAATAGTTCTAGCTGATCGTTCATCTCAACAAAAGTACCTAGCTGATATCATACTCGTGGTTCATAGTAAGGGGAATTCCTTTGCGTTTAATGGGTTTGTTTGTATCGTGACCTCTCAGAACTCATCAAAACTTTTATCTTCTCGCAGACACTGATGGTTCGGTCATCCTCCGTCCTGGCAACAAATACGAATACTCGTTTGGCTTCGAGCTTCCTCAGCAAGGGTGAGCATTCCCCGTTAACAAACTCTTGCCGTGCGTTTCCCACCAAGTCGCTTGCTGGTTATTTAATACAAGTGTTATTTCTCAACAGACAACTGGTGTCTTCCTACAAGGGCAAGTTCGGGTATGTTCAGTACTTTGTGAAAGCTCTGATGGAAAGACCCGCTCAGCCTGCCCTGGAGTGTAAGAAGCACTTTGAGGTGGAAGAGCCCTTGGATGTCAATACCCCAGACTTGCTGGTGAGTTCCTCATATCGGTGATGCATCACAAGTCTTCTGATTGGGCTTTTCACAATTCTGATCTTTTGTGGTCGAGCGCCCACATTGAGCCTGTTGGGCGTGCGCACTTTGATTGCAATGTTTTGGTTCGTTGAGCATAACAATCGTAACCGTATCCTGTTGTCCACCCAACAGTCCCCTACCGGAGGCATGAAGGAGAAGAAGGTCACCTGCATGTTCATCCCAGACGGCCAGGTCTCTCTAAATGCCAAAATCGACAGGCGTGGCTTCTGTGAGGGTGAAGAGATCTGCATCGATGCCAAATTCGAGAACACCTGCTCTCGCATCGTGGTACCCAAAGCGGCCATCGTGGCCAAGCACACCTACCAGGCCAACGGCCGCACCAAACTCTTCAGGCAAAAACTCTCCTCGGTACGTGGCAACCACATCATCTCCGGCATGTGCGACGCCTGGCAGGGCAAGAGCATCCGTGTGCCCAAGATCAAGCCCTCCATCTTGGGTTGCAACATCATTCGAGTGGAATACGCGCTCATGGTAAGTGCCGCCTTTCGAGATCGTTTTAACATCATGGTGTTGCATCTACAAACTTTGAGGCGCTTACCTGGAGCTCTTTTGTTCTTTACAGATTTACATGCACATCCCTGGCAGCGATAAGTTGGTTCTGGAGCTGCCCTTGGTCATCGGGACCGTTCCCTACAATGGTTTTGGTAGCCGCACCAACAGCATGAGCAGTCAGGATGGTTCAGTCAGCAATGCATCCAATAGCTGGGTGTCCCTGCGGATGCCATCGTCTGCGCCGCCGAGCTACTGCGACATTACGCGCGACTGCAGCCTGGAGCAACCTCTCACGCCTCTGTTGGATGACTATGATGGTGGAGACAGTCCCATCTTCATGAACGCGCCCCAATTCCAGTTCCCTCCACTCCCTGCTTATTCTGAGGTGAGTTACTTGGTGCGTGCTGATCGCTGAATGCTGATTGCTATTGGATATCAACAGAAAACCAATGCAATTTTTCTTCTTCTATCGTTCAGGTGGAGGAGGAATACAACAGCAACGCCCGCATGCTTCCCGTCTGCTGAACCAAGCTGGCAGAGCGCTAGAACTGAACTGTTGCCCATCGTAAAAGGGTGTCTTTTCCACTCCTAAGCACTTCAGGCTTTCACCACGCGGATCAGAGCTGGTCTGAGAAGTGTCGTATGAATATGTGGAGATTTTGGGGCCCGAGTGACCCCTCTGCAGGACGAGCTAGTCGAAGGAAGAAGATGTGAAGGCCGAGCTCTCCTGTGCCTGCATTGCTGACAGCCATCTTATATCATGCATCAGTCAAGCTAAATGTGTTTCTGTCATATTTTTGATGCTGTTTCTGGGCCTGAAAGAGGGCGCTCGGGCTGTTTGGCGTGCTGTACTTTGTTTGAGCTGCTCTTTTTTTGAGATTACTGCTGAGGCGCAAACTGATTGCGCCGCATTATATCCATTTAAGCACACATAGACCTTCCCAAATGTTGGTCATGTACTTTCCATTAATCCCCAGTACAATTAACATTTAGTGCGTCATTATCATTCCGTAATGTTTTTATTTTTGTTTGTGGGGATGGAAAATTTCATTTGTAGAAACATTCTTCGACACTTTTTTTTGTTTGATTGTATGTTGGTCGTGAGGTTTGAGTTAATGTGCTGTCCAGAGATATTATTATTATTATTATTCTAAGTTACTGAAATATAAAGAGAAACATAGTATATTGAGTTTTTCAGCAAGGGAAAAATCATTCAGTGTCAGTCTATATAATGTACCAGTGTTTTGTGTTTCATTTCAATGCACTTTTTTATGGATGCAAGTTGCTGTGTAACTACTCGCAGGGAGATTTCCTACGTTATTCGTTTTAGTTTTTCTCTCGTCTTCCAAAATTGTTCATCGAGGGATCAAGCATTGCACGTGCAACTTAAGACTGTACTGTAATGCGTTCAAAGCCTCGTCCTAACAAAGGGCTTCACTGATGTTGCTTCTTCCACTGTGGACTTGAAACATTAGGCCAAAAAAGAACTTAATACTTCAAGTGCCAAAATTGGGGTCCGTTTTGGACCATGTTCGTTTGCGAGACCAGAAGCTGCACTGTGTGTCGACTTATCCTGAAGTCTTTTTGATGAACATTTCACTTGTGGAGATCTTCCTGAACATTGTTCAGTGTGTGTGTGTGTGTGTGTGTGTGTTTTGTTTCTTATAGAATGCAAAATGACTCTTACTGTTATTGTAAACAGTGCAAATTTGCAATGTGCAAAGTATCACTTTTGTATCTAAATTAAAGTGTTTTTTGTATGAGAACTCATTTTCAATAAAAATTTTAAGGTTATATTATCGTTTTTGCATTGTGTTGTTTATTTGAAGTATCTTTTAAATGATAACCACTACTTCTGAATCTCAAGTATCAATCATTTAATCGATTTAGTATTAATCAGTACTGAAGATAAAATGCTTGTCATTGCAATACACGTAACTGTCTTCAGTACTGTAAAAGCTAGTGCTTTATTAGATAAGAATCATGATATTTTGATTACATTATTCATACCTCAGATTATGTGACTTATTTGTAAGCTATCAGATATCCACTTCTCCACAATCCCATATTTACATGTTGAAGTTGTAGATGAGCTCTTGATTTGACCCAGTATCTTGACCATCCCAGTATTCCACTGGCACTAGGTTTAGCATCAAGTTTTGCAAATGCAAGCATGCTCATATTTTCTTCAGAAAATGCAAAAATTAATTCCACACGGTAAGAAGCGACTGCAGTAAAAACAGATTACAAAGCCCCTTTAAAGTTCTCTTTCTCCGAATGTGGTTGGTGAAACCTGATCGAAAATCCATAGTTTCACAAGTTAAGTGTTTATTTTTAGTTGTTGGCTAAAGATACGGTTTGAATGGGGAAAGAGCGAAGACCAAAAGTGAGATGAGAATCAATGCAAGATCAACAGACACGGATGCTCGTATTTGCTCAAGACAAACACAATGATCTGTTCGCTGGCATCAAAAAGCCTCTCAATAAAACTATGGTTGTTGTTAGGGTTCCAGGGTCCTGTTATTAGTAAAAGACATCCAGATTATCTTTTGATCCAAATTTTGTTGAATTTGATTTTAAATATACATCTCTCGCAAGACTTAGACCCACCCTTAATCGCTTTATTCCACAGTCTTGCAGAGTTGGAGAGGGGTCAAGTTATTTGCGTAGTTTTTGTGCTGCTCACTTTCTCGTGCGCATGAAGCATCTGTTGAGACGTGCCCTTCTCCTGCAGAGCAATTACTGATAAGGGCAAAACTGTTTATCTTGTCCAGAGCACTTGTTTCACGAGCCCCTCTCTCTTCACTCGGTCTTGCCCTCGCTCTCAAACTCTTTCTGGTTTCCTGCCTCAGGAACCCCTCTTGCCCATTGTCTCATCTGTATGATTCCCGGTCAATCCAGCCTATATTGCACATTGTTTATGTTGAGGCAAGAGAAACGTCGTCTAGACTTCGAGTTAAACTCACAGATTCCAATACGTCCTGTGTTTTGGTCCACTTTTTCTCCAGATTGTGGAACTGACAAAACTAGCCTACATAGCCTGCAAGTATAGCATATGTCAGCTAGCACCCATGATATAGTGTATAGTTAAGCAGATTTGATGATTTTTAAATGATTTTTAGAAAATGAGGAGTTTGCATTGCAGAGGAGTACAAGATGAAGTCAATGTTGAAATACCTTGTTTTGCAGATGTTAAAAAGCTGTAGTCATCAAACTAGTCATCAAATCAGTCATATCATTGCTGCCAATGAGTCCTTGAACTGTAGTAACATCAGCAATCTTTCTGTCTTCATGTTTGCTGTAGCAGGGTTTACGGCAGCGGGCTCAGTACAAAGCCCTGCAGCACACCACGGTCAAGTATTACGTCACAAAAGTGTGGATTTTGACTGTTTTTGCTCAGGACGTCCAGAACCAAGTTACAGAGAGATGGTGGACAGGGAATCCTTTGCGCAATGGTTATAGTAATAATAGTATTGTTTCAAATGACAAATCTTTATTGTATTGAATTTGTAATTGTAGCAAACTTCAATTCTTAAAAGTATATTTGAAAAAACATATAATTAAGTACTTTAGTAGACTAAAGTATTTCATATAAATTAAATCTATAATGCATTTTAATTTAACTGCAGTTAAGTGTCTGAAAACATTAGGTTCAGTTCACACACAAGTGTCCATAATATATACAGTGAGTACCAGGTGTCTGTAGTTATCTGAGCACTGTCGCTGGAGACTTTGCTGGCACTAGTTTAATAATGGTTGATATGCTGCTTCCGTACACGTACAGGGATGTATTTCAGGCTTCACAAAGATGTATTTTTAGTGGGATTCTCCATACATCAACAGTTACTTGCAACACTTGATCTGGAAGCAGATCCGATTTTGTAGCTTGTGTGGTGTTGGATGTCTCCGAATGTGCGTAAACACACGGGTAGGTAGGAGTCATTGATCGCTGTCCACTCGGCGTGACCAGGTGACCGTCAGGCAGACCAGACGAGGCACATTTTGTGGTCAGCGATGCCTTTCACATGCCTAGTGAGGAATGCTTGGCATTATTTCCTTGAACTATAACTCTGAAACGGCTTCAGGAGCACAGAGGTTCATGTGCTACGTGCTCAGAGGCCAGCAGCCTACATTAAACACTCAAGAAGTGCCTTTCTGACGTTAACAGTTCATTGGTTCTACATAAAGACTTGCATGTAACTATCATGGAACCTTGTTAGTAGCATTACTTCAATAATATATATATATATATATATATATATATATATATAAACTGTGTTTAATGAAACTGTTGTGTCATGAGACAATTTCAGTAGGATCACAGATGTGCTTACTATATGGAATAATATATTACACAGTTTCTCACTACCTGAAGAATATAGTTCAACCAGACATGTTAAAACCATACCGCATGTATTTAACCTAAGGTTATAGATATTGGAGACACAGTCTGTCAGAGATTTATACCTGGAAAAGTCAAATACAACACATGTTGTGGTCAAGCTGGAGCAATAATACACTATAGGGCTCTGTTTGACAAACAGGGCACAGCTTAACAAGCCAGGACTGGGCCTAAGTTCAATTTAAGCAACTTTTACAAATACGCCTTAGAAGAAAACATTAAAGATGGGCATCTTGACACAGAACAATAAGATACATTTAACAGTAAGATCCATTCTCAGTTGAGACAGATCAACATGCGTTTTAGTCTGGGACTAGCTTAAGCCTGTGAAACATGGGATAGAACACTAGACACACTTGCACTATGATCTAATATAAAAATTAGCATTAACAAAGGTTAATAAATGCCGTAAAATTGATTCATTAATGTCAACAAACCAGACCTTACAGTAAAATGCAGTGCTGCACTTGCTTCCACTTTACCAGCGTGTCGTGGGTGGTTTCCGGTGCTACATTTCACATGTAACAATCGTTAAATTCTACGGCTTTGAAAAATAATATCACACCTCCTCTCAGGAAGCCCTATCATTTAACATTTCATTCATGTGTTAAACACAAATAGCTGAGTTATATTCATTCAAATTCCTAATCCTGTGAGCAACATGAGCTAATAGTGATTCTTGCCTTCCCAAACACCACTACTCAAAACATTATATAAAACTAAATAATTTTTATTCTTCCTGTACATGTAATTTATTTATTTATTTAAATGATGTCCATAAATGTAATAAGTGTTATATTTAGAAATTAAATGAAATAATTACTGAAATAATAAATGTTTTATTATTATTATTATTATTATCATTATTGTCATTATCATCATTTATTTATTTATTTGTATGCAAATACGTTTCAGAGAAATGTTACGATTCTCCCTCGGCCAGGGAGTTTATATACCTCTCGATTAGCTCAGCTTGAGAAAATGTTGTGTAGTCAGGAGGAGATATCCACATGGACGCACCTTCTCTTGTGTCACTGTCAGTTCTTGGAAATGCAGTGGATAAGTGGATAATAACTAGACAGTATTTTTTTATGACTGTCAAATGAGCTGGAGATTCAAGAAATCTATCTTTGTTATGGAAACTAATCACCTTGATGCTTTTGTAAATGCACATTCTCCAACGACTGTTGCTTCATCCATTTCCCATCATAGGATTGCTATTCATGGAGTCATTAAGCCAATTTGAGAGTGGAAACTTAGCTCTTCCTCAAAACTCGAGGGCGGGCACATATACACACACACATATAGAGAGAGAGAGATAGAGAGATAGAGAGAGAGAGAGAGAGAGAGAGAGAGAGTCTTATCTGTTCTAGTTTGAGCTGCAGACATAAGTAATAAATCATGCATCTGTTGACGAGATGTTTACGTGATTGGACTGATTGTCACATGGAGAACAGGTGACTGATCCATAACTACACATAATACACTGGCAAAGCACCAAAAACATTCTAGCTACGAAGTGCATGCCACTGTGGCATTCAATTTGGCATGGGCAGGCATCGCTCTATTAAAAACATCATAAAGCCATCGATATGATTGCAACCTCAAAATCTCTTGTCTATATTACTCCAGCCTGTCCGTCATGGGAAACCCCAGTTAAACCCAGTAAATGGCTGCCAACCTTTTCTAAAAACAGGAAGTCACGTGTGACAGCTTCAGAAGCTCTCTTCCTGTAACCTTTCCCCTCATTCTTAGTGCCTCTTAGCCAGTCTGCCGTTTACAGATGAGTGGAAAAAACTAGATGAGGCCAAATCACTCCCTTCAAAGTCCTGTAACAGCACTGCACTTGACTTTATGCCTTCCCTTACTAGTACACTACCTCTTCAATCATTTTAAGCAAAGCACTTCCTTTAATGTCGACAAATATATATATAGCCAGTGATGTATGCATCGGTTTTTAGTGCCGAACGTCATACATATTTAAACCAGTTTGCACTTGTTTGGAGTTTCAACAGAGAGCTCAAAAACAAATTGTGCAATAAACTACTCATGAGGTTTGTCAGAAATTGTTGAGGATGTCTTGCTGATACACCGTGGGTACAATGTCTGTTTCCGTCATTAGTCTCTGAGTCATCCCAGTCAGTGTAGAAACAAGTACAAGTGCTATTTATGTATGTTCTCTCTGTTTTGAAGATTTTTCTCAATGTGCCAGCACTCTCTTTTAGATCCTGTCTCTATAAAGACAGTCTTTCCCGAAAAAGCCCATCTGCTCTGATCAGACAACCATTTAGAGCATGTGTTGAAAATTGTCACCCGCCTTACCATAATCGATTTCAGCTCCTTAGGTTTTATGAGCTGCTATAAACTCTATTATACGGCAACTGTGCCATTTTTTAGGATGGTGTCTAATGAAAAGAATAAAATGAGGTATTTCTGGAAACTGTTTTTCGCCGATTTTGTGCTTTGTACTTTTGCGGGTCATTATTTACTGCATTATTTACTGAAGGATTGGGGGAAAAGGCATATTTGTTCACTGGAAAATGTGCCCTTTATGTTTAATGTGTCTAGTCAAGTAATAGTGTTGTGGTCAGCTGATGTGATTTTACACAACATTGAAAGGCCTGCGACGTGTCTATTTAAAAAAGCAAAAAATAAAAACATATCAAAGCAACGAAGTAGAGGCAGATGCCGAGCGGTAGCGACCGTCCCGGGTCTGCATCTCTGTCTCGATGTCACATAATGCAAGTTTGGCATCAAGCCAAGTGGAGCAAAGGTGAATCTCTATTGTCCCACTGTAATGAAAACTCATCCGCTATTCTGGGTCAGTAATGGTACATCAGCTGTTGTTTTTCCCTTTGCAGGCTAGTCTGGCTCCTTATGGTAGCATATATTTTGTTTTGGAACGTCTGTATATAAGCATGTGATACACATGATCTGAGAGGAAAATTACACTGACCTTGCTGTGTGAATATATTATTTCCCTGCGAGGTAGGCCGTCACAAATACTACCAATAAAATAGCAATTTCTCACACAATCTCAGACTAGTACTTACATAATGCAAAAAAAAAGAGAAAAACTTGTATTGTTCACCTACTTCCTAAGGCAAATATCAAATAACTTTAGCATTTAGCTAATGTAGACACGCTCAAGGTGATGTTCAAAGTGAGCGTTCAGTTGACTTTGAACATGGTAAGGGCTAATCTGATTATTTTAGAAACTGCTGATTTACTGGGAAGCCCATGTGCAACCATACGAGACTGCAAAAAAACACCGTGAGTGACAGTTCTGTGCGGAAAAAATGCCCTGTTGACGCCATGGGATCAGAGGAGAATGATCAGGCGATGATAGAAATCAACGGTAGCTAAATAATTACTTGCTAAGACCAAGGTATGCCGAACAGCATCTCTGAATGCTATAGGTCAAACCTCGAAGGAGACGGGGCTACAGCAGCTGAACATCACACCGGGTGCTTCTCCTGCCGGCTCCTGACAATGCAATTCGTACGGGCTCATCATAATTGAACAGAAGAGTGTAAAAAGGCTGCCTGGTCTGAAGAGCCTCAGTTTCTGCAGTTTCAGATGGTAGGATTTGGCATCAACAACATAAAAGCATATCCATGAATCATCTTTCCTTGTATCATTGATTCAGATAGTACCAACTGAGCATAATTGATATGATTCATCACTTTATGTCACCGTGTAGCAGTCGCTTTTTGGTCCTAGGTACATGTATACTTGACTGGAGGCAACTTACATGACTGGTTTTACTGTCGTTGATTCTTTTTGAATCACTGAAGGTGAAGCACATCCAGCTCGGTGACCGATCAACCTGTTTCTGCAGCTCGACCGGTAGAGCATTATAAACTGAACTTCATGGATTCGGTGAACCCCGAAGGAAACACTAAAACACACGTACGCTTAATCTGTTTAGACGTATGCTTTAAAATGCACCGTAAATGTTTTGGTGGAATTTAATTTTAATTAACATGTTAAAAACACATTTTACACGCTTAATTGTAATTGTGCATTTAATATGCAAGCTTAGCAATTTTTGGTCTGATGAACGCTGCTCACATGTGTTTAATAAGGGTTACATAAGGGTTACCATGAGTTAAACTGTGGCTGTACAAGGTAATTATTATTATTATTAGAATGCCTATTAATAAATGTTGTCTGTTTATTAGTATTTATAAAGTACATATTCTGCATGACCTTAATCTTTCTTAGTACCTACACTTAACAACACCTTACTAACTATTAATAAACAGCAAAAGTAGTAGTCAATGGTTTGCTAATAACGAGAAATTTACCTTAAAACAAAGTGTGAAGATAATAAACGGTAACTCTAGCTATATAGGCCTATTTATTAGGCCTATATATTTTATTCTTTCTAAATACTGCCCACAAGTGCTGCGGTGTGTTTTTAACTAGCTTTGATATTATTTACGGCTGGTACATTACAGTTTTGACAAGTTTGAAAACCTTCAAAGACGAATTCTGCTTCAGAAACTTGATATGGATTTCATTTTAAAACTGCACTTCTGATGAAAGCCTCCTTAAGACTCATTAATCAGTCTATTGATTAGATGAACAGATGTTAGTGTTTATTTCTGTTCAGTTAATTATACCTTCATACCTGCTTCTCATAGCTGTAATAGATTCATCCTTTGCTAGTGCGTCATAATGTAACGTCACACTCCCGAGAGAGCGTTCTCTTACCTGCGTTTCTGACTAAACCTGACCACTGTGTTAATAATTCATCACCGGTAAGTGTGAGCTGGAACTAAAGAGGCGAGTGAAGAGCCATGTGCTGCCTGACTGATGAGGATCTGAGTCTCAGGCCCTCCGGTCAATCAGGAAGAAATCAGTCAGTCGTCTTATCTGAGAACTACTCAGTTTCTAACTACAGGAAATATAGCCATGAATTCCTCAGACACAATAAAAACTTCATTCTTAAATTGAGAGCAATATCAGAGCAGGTGCTACACTTGTATTCAATGAGTTGGTAGTTACTAAGGGTCAGTTTTCCTAACAGCTTGCACCGGCACAAACTGTCTTCTGGCGTTAAAATAGTACTGTCAGGTTTTACTAAAGATGCACAGCCATGCGTTAGCGCTGAAAAGGCTTGGCCTGATCTTACTGAGCACGCATTTGTAGGAGTTTCCTTTTAAGATTTAACATTTATGGAGGAGAGTATTCAAATGAATCACGCAATGAGATTTACTAACATTCGCACTCGTCAAATTACTGGTACTTGTGACATTATTTAACGCCCCCCCCCAAAAAACAAGTCTTGAATTAAAATTTTAAAGTCTTAATTTTCGATTATTTGGAAGAAACACATTTTCCAAACATACCAAGCCGTGTTATTTGCTTTAGGAAATAAAAGAGACTTACAACCCTCAACTAGAAGTCAAACCTTCATTTTTTAGCATTCAGGTCTTTTCAACGTACTGTAGCTTGTTTACTTCTTTATTCGCACCTACACTTAATTTGTATATATTATATATATTATATATATTATAAATGATATAAATGAGATGCGGCTGTTTCTTGCGCTAATTTAGTAAAACTGTCTCTAAGATTCCTCTATAATATTTTACACAATTTAGTCTAAATATAGAGATATTGTATCTCTTATACATTTTAAGACAGATCTAGTATACACTAAAATGGGGTTATATAGTTAAATCTAGACCAGGTAATTGTAATAAAGTTTAATCCACAGGTATTTGGAAAATAAAGGATAATTTGAGTAATTTTTGTCCTAATATAAGCCTTAGGTACGTTATGTAGTCCAAAAGGTCCAAGCGCCAAACTGAAAGGTCTTTCCTAAAACGATCAGTGTTTGTTTCGGCAGCCTAGCCAGACCAAATACGGCTTTCCCAGCCTCCTGAGTCTGGTATGCCTGAACCCTGGCTATACTTGGCAGTATTACTGGCAGAAAAAATAAAACAAACTCCACTGTTCGAATGCAAGAGCGATTTTGAGGAACAGTTTTAGTGTCAACTCTCGGAGGCAGAACCAGAGGTCACTATGCGCTGCTAGGGTTACCAGCCACGATTTCAGTTTCATCTTCTGGCTCCAGTCTGACTCAGGGAATGAACTTGAAGGGGAATTCTAAGCAGTCTTCAAAGACAACTCAGTTTCACTTTATGCTTGGTGTGACCAAAAAAATCCCACTCTATTTAACGTTGTATGTATTCAACTTCAAAATTCCCACAACTTCATGACAGCAACTTTCCTGGCAAGCTAATGTAACTGTGCCTTCCTTTGATAGGCTAAAACACATAATGATGCATCTCGTCATTGGCTAAACCCAGTGTTCAGCGAGCTTTCGTTCACTTGATGCATGCTCATGATTTCTCGTTCTTCTTTCTGTTTTGGTTTCTCTTACGCCACCCTTTCCCCCCATTTGTTTATCTATCTGTTTGTTCTATCCAAAATAGTAGAACGGTTAGATCAGATTTTAATATGAATCTATTCTGAAATCTATTTATAGTTCCTTGAAGAACAAAATGTTCCTAATAGTGGAAAAAAGGTTCTTTAGATTAGTTCTTCACACTAATAAAAAAACCTGTCTAAATTATTAAGCACCAGTGATTTCATGTAGGCAAAAAATTCCCCTGCATGTACAATGTACAGAGCGGGCATCATTTCTGAGGCCACTCTTCCGACCTTTCCACATTTGGATAAACCCACAGATTCCACTAGCTCCGCTCTCATACTTCCTGTGTTCTGCCAAATGTCATTTTTTTCCCCCGCCCACGTCATCCTTCCCTGGCTCGAGGCGGTCGAGAACACTACTTCCTCCACATTAGTGCACACTTAGTCTCAACAGCAGCCCAAATGTCCCCGGCGTCTGATTGGTGTCTGGCTCTGATCACGCTCCTGCTGATTGGCCGAATGCTGTGAGCATGCTGTGATCACGCTGTGAGCGTGTGCCAGCATCTCCTCTGTTCTGTGTAAAATACAAGCGTCAGCCTTTTAAGGAGCATCCTGACATAATGAAGTTTGGGTCAGACATAATCACGCAAAGATTTTCTTTCTTTCTTTCTTTCTTTTAGAAGGTGCTTCGAATTAATCAAAACGTGATTGTAAATACTTTTAATAATGTTACTTTTTTATCATTTTAAAGCTGTTTTGAATTTATCGAAATTATCGGTGAAAGAAAAGGTTTTTCACAAATGTACTAAAAATATTATTTTTGTAGGATCATGTGATACTTGACTTGAGTGGGGGCAGAAAAATATTGCCTTTTAAATATTAAAATAGCAATATTTCCTAATTTTACTATTTGTTATATAGATTATAACAGTAATAAATGCAGCCTCTGAGAGCAGAAGAGAGTTTTAGGTTTACATGTTTTAAGTTTTATTTCTGCAGCTCTGTTTCAATTAGTTTCAATTTTCTGCATTAAAACCAACAAAATCTGTCCTGTACAGCAACCTTAAGAACTTGTTGAATGTTCAAATGGGGAAGTGAAGGTCATGTTACGTGTTGTTAAATATAAATAGCTGTCTCAACAAATTCAGGCACAGAGAACTGAAACAAAGGCAGATGAAGGATAGGGAAACGGGATTTGTCCAGATCAGCACGGTTTTGTTTTTGCTTTTTTTTTTTTCAAAACACTGTGTGCTGACAGAAGACATTGTACACTAACCTACACAAAAACTAGCTGCATAAAAACTAGTTACAAAAAATGTTGCAAACAACTAGTCAGACAGAAGCTGGTTATTGCAGGCCGGTGTTGTTTCCCATCCATTGACACAGTGTGTGTGAAACGATCAAAACGGCTGGAGGGGCTGAGCGCAAGCTGCAGAAGTGCACACGGGCATGTTCTGCGGACGCCTGTGCTGCTGCGCAGGAGTGTTTCTTTCTGGGCTGCAGACACACTCCTCCCATGAGATCGGAATGTTCTGTTTACAGTCAGCCGAGCGACAACACTTTGAGGAGGAGGAAATATCAGCTTTTCAGCTAACCTTCACACAACCACGCACAGCAACGTTTACAGCAGCGGTGCATATACCTTCAAAGTGATGCCACCATGCTTGTTCATGCGTGTTTAACATTTTTTAGAAAGCGTGCACAAAAGTCTAAAATCGTTTTAAAACACAAACGTTTTTTTTTAATGAAAAGTAACTCACAATTGCAAAAACAGCCCTCTTTGGAAAATATAGATCAGTGACTCTGAGCTGAATGTTTGTGAACCCCTAGTGGTTTGTGATGGACCTGCAGGGAGATTGTGGAATTAAATAACACGCTCTCACAAAGAAAATAAGAGGAAATGTCTGCTAGCTTAATGGAAAGTGACCAGTACCTTTTCAACATTTTTCATGTAAGTGTTAGTCAAACATGGACTTACCTAGTCTTTATTAATATGACTACTTTAGGCATTCCAGTTTAATTATAAAGTCATTAAATAACACAAAGGGAAGCATGGAAATTGTGTGATGACCACAGACATGTTAAACAAAAATAGACGTCCTTATATTTTATCTTTCAGGTTATAGTCCGGCTCACTCAGCTGAGCTCAGGTGCATCCTGGGATGCTTTTAAACTGCACCAGATTCATGAAGGGTATTTTCTTTCGGTGTATCTTTTGAAAGGTCAGGACATTAGGCTGCTTAAGAGGCCAGGCCTGTATCTGTCACGTGTGACGGGTTCAGCAGACACTGGGGAAATCCTTGGCACTGAGTGTGTGGCTAAACTGAGCAATGGTGAGACAGCAAGAGTGTGATATCACATAACTCAGCGGTTTCTGGGTCGCTCTGCCAAAGACCAGAGCACAACCTTTCTATTAGTGGCGTGTAATCATATTCAGAAAGGCTGAGTTACGGGATCTGGAGAGAAGAAGCAGTCACATCATGTACCTGTTTCTCCTGCAATTCGCTAACATGACTCACAGCTCATGCCAAAATGAAAAATTGATGAAACTGTAGTCATCTGCAGGTCATCCAAGATATAATTTGCTCATCTATGAATGTTCTGCAGTGAATGGGTGCCGTCAGAATTGGAATCCACAACACTTAAAATGTGTTTGCTTCAGGCTAAAATATGGGTCCTCTATTTATAATACTTCCTCTAGTGAAAAAGTTGTTTGGCTTTCGTTAATACACATTATAATAATAATAATATATTGGCTGATTTTGATGAAGACAACAGGCGATAGATTTTAACAGAATAAGTGTGATTATGGATTATGGATGTGTGTGTTTCAGAGAGAAGGAGCGCTAGACGAGAAGATAACATAAACAGTCTTTTAATCTTCTACACACGAAATAAACAATGTAGTTGCAAGCAGGCAGGCAGGACAACAAACTGGACTTAAATACACAAAGTAAATTACTAAATGAATGAGACACACCTGAAGACAATGATACAATTAAGAGAAACGAAAACTAGGGCACTGGGACAGGAACGTGGGACAGGAAAACACAAAACAAAGAGTCCAACTACGTGACAGATTACTTGTGGATCATTGTGATGTTTTTATCAGCTGTTTGGACTCTCATTCACTGGCACCCATTCACTGCTGAGGATTCATTGGTGAGCGAGTGATACATGGCTACGTTTCTCCACATCGTTATTGGCCATATTTGGGCGATAATGCACCAGTTTATTGTCGTTGGGTATCTGCATTCATTTCCATAATTTAGGACTCATGAAAGTGATGTTCAAAGTCAGATCGCGGGTCACACAGTCACCTCATCTGCTGAATAAGCCATGACTCAGTCCTTCAAGCCAATATTAGAAACAGCGGCAACAGCTGCCAACACCAGTGGCTTCGTTAAAGTGTTACACCACAGACTGATGAGCTGCTGACAAGCCCTGGTGTGAGGATAGTGTCACGGATATATCACAAACTTTCTGTCAGCAAGAACCACAAGGAAGTGAAAGCATTACACCTGCCTTTTTTTGTTTCCCTGAAGAAGTTGATTTGCTACTATGTTTAGCGCTGTTATTGTCTCATTCTCTCCTGAAGTCAGCCGAAATGACAACATTTCAGCAGCACAGGTTTAATTGGGATTCCGGGAGGACGCAGACGCGAGCGAGAAAGCCAGAGATAATGCGCAGCGCATGCCCTTGATTACGTCTGTCCCCTGCTGTGTGTTTAGTCTGAAGTCTGCTGATTCCCCTTCAGTGCCCTAATCAAAGAGCTCGATTTCACGTGCTTTCTCCTAACTAATATTATTGTTGTGCTTTTCGAACATGAGAGTTTCGAGATATGAGGATTGCGCCGCATAACCGCCACGTTATGAGTCTGATAGCGCACTCGGTGATCATTAAAGGGCCTGCATTCAGGCTTCATTATAACACGGATCACAGCAACTAGACTACGCTAAACTATAAAAACCTGCAAAAATCATTTTTACCTGATCTTAGCCATTTTGTTTGTGTAACCTAATGTATTTAGGTTAATTAAGTAACGGTAAATAACATTTATATTGTCATAAAATCTGTGAATTTGAGTTACCACATCTTTTTTTAATAAAAAGTGTCCTAAGTGTAGTTAAAGACAGTTCGCTTTCATGACAGTTTCTTAGCAAACTTAAGTACACATTAAAGTGATTTAAAAGCCATATTTTAGATAAATATTTGAATCATTGTTTTAATGCGAGCAGCCATCGTCAGATCATCAGGATTAGAGTTGAGGGTCATCAAAAGCTGTGTTTCTGAAGGACAGGACCTAGCGATGCCACGCAGACAGAGAACAGAAGTGGTCCTAGAACTGAGCCCTGAGGGACCCCACTCATTAGATGTGTCTGTATCCCTATTAATTAATTAATATAACGCATTTAATTACTTGCGATTAAATTCCCAGTGACATTACATTCAATTTACACTTATATTCTTTTTATTAAAGGGTCCATAATAAGTAACTGTAAACTGAATCATTTGTGATTCAAATCACTGCTCTTATAATTATAATATGTGTCTAAATACATATTAATTCTCTTCATTAGTGTTGCTTCCAGAGTTTCTGTTGCGAATTGATATGTCGTGACTTTCAATCAGTGCTAAATTACCTGTTACGCCGCCAACGAGTAACGTAAAAAAAAGTACTGGCGGAGCTTTACTCACGCTGCGAGTGTTTGTTGCTTTACTTCGGTTTCATTAACTGGACTGTTTATTGCAGTTACAAGAACATCGTGTCACTGATAGGAATTAATATCAGATCCTGAATGAGGAGGAAGTGAGAGCTGTTAACTGCTCAAACAGAGGAAGCTCTCTGAGCACAATGGAAGGGCCGATCCTGATCCTGGAGCTGAGGAAGCGGGAAAAGGGCGGCGCTGACTCAGCTCTCCCACGGGAGTCAGGAGTTACAGCCGCTTTCTGAGAATCGACAAATAAATGCAGATAAGCGATTGCTGTACAAAAACATACAGCTTTCGTGGTTTGGTGGAGTCTTTGGAATGTAGGATCACACACTGGTTAAAGGACTCGTTTCTGGTCAATGATTACTGTCATAATCAGAATAATGGGACACAGGACTAACATGTGATCGGAGTCAGAGTTAGAAGAAGGGAGGATTTCAGAGCTGTGGGAGCTTTGCAAAACCCGTGACACACAAAATCGCCCATAAATACCCTTGTGAAAAAGAAGTGCGCTCATCTGAATTGAACGTGCACTTGCAGTGCCACTCATGTGTACTTAAAGTGAAGCTTTCATGTATAAGTTTGTTAATGTACATTTAAGTACATTTTACAAAGTGCACTTTGTAATAAAGTTCAATTAAAAATGTATCTTCAAAGTGCATTTTATGTGTCGATTAACGGAAAGGACTTGATTATAGATTTTAAATAAAAATTGAAATGTAAATGTTTTTCAACATATGTTTTGCCAGCTAAAGCTCTATCATGCAAAAAGGAAGCCATATGTGAACATGGTCCAAAAGAGCTGGGACAAGGCTAATTTAAATATTAAAGTCTTAATATGATGTCCTTGTTGGAAATCACAAACATTGGGCTAAAAAGGAGGAAGACCTTCCAGCATGTCATGAATCGTGCTTAAGTGTATACGTTATGGGCAGCTGGATTGTTTTGGAAGGCCCTGTGAATGCTGAAAGTTATATTAAGGTTTTAGAGCAACATATGCTCCCCTCCAGGTAACGTCTGTTTGAGGGAAGGCCTTGTGTGTTTTTGCAGGTCAGTGCAAAGCTACGAAGTTCAGTTATTACAACAGCGTGGCTTCGTAGTGGAAGAGTGCTGAACTGACCTGCTGCAGTCCAGATATTTCACCTACAGAGAGCTTTTGGTGCATAATTAAACAATAAATATGTGAAAGACGAACACAAGCTCCTCAGCAGCCGGAAACCTACATCTGGCAAGAATGGGACCAAATTCCACTAAAACTCCAGAAACTCATAACCTCGAAGCCCAGATGTCTTCAAACTGCACTGAAAAGAAAAGAAGATGCTATCCAACTATTTTAAGACCTGTAGCAGGCATCAAATCAATCAAACAAGCTCATTTTGCGCACAGAATTGTAAAATTGATCATTTTAAGGCTGTATTATCTATGTTCTACTGGGATTCAATGTGATGTGAAGTTAATTTAGCTTTCATTTTACTCGATTTAAAAAAAAAATGTCCCAGCATTTCCATAATTTGGATTGAAACTAGCTGAACAAAATGTGCAATGCTTCTCTCCGACCTTCACAGGGTCAAATTCAGGCCAGATGTAGCGACAGACCACGCTCTGTATTGAGCTGCCCTGATCTTGTCACTTGCCTTAAAGTACATTTAAAGTATATTAAAGTACATTAAAGTTTAATCTGAGCACAAGCCTGTGCATGTGTTCACTGCTGCGCTGGCCTTTCTCTTTCTCACCGCAGCTCAATCCTCTCTCTTAGTTTAGCTAACGGGATTGACGCAGCACAGCATGACGGTCTAATCTGCTCGTCCCGACCTCATTCTGCCGTCGTGCCATGAAGCTGACTCGTGCATGTAATACCTAGAAGTTCACGAGAAGCGGCCTCAGGGTGAGAACGTCAGGTGATGACAAGAGGGACAAAGCAAACACCCAAACGACTAGTCTTTTCTCCTCGATTAACCGAGAAATAGCAAAACACGACTGCTGTACTCTAGTGTACATCAAACAAAATAATGCAAGGTAAAAAAAAAGAAAATCTCACTACATCAGTACATTTTGGTATGTGAAATTTTAGCCACCGAGAGCATGATTTTCAGTTTAGAAAGCATGCCATTCCTCGTGAAGTAGTACACTTAAGAATACTTCTAAAATGAGCAGCAGAAAAACTATATCTACAAAAGAATATATTTTACTATGAACTATGAATCTGTTTTCAGACACTTTATTGGATGGTAATTGCAATTGAATTTAAATGCATTATAGTTTAAATTTATATTTAAACTTAAGTGGGACTAATTACTTCTATTGTCTTTGAAATGTGAAATGATAAACTAAAATACACTTAATGTTCTTTCTACTAAAACTTGTCTGCCCTTTCTTAAAATATATTTTTGCAATGATTGAGTTGCAATTTAGAAGATTTAAAATATGCTTAATTAATGAAATATTCTATGAATAAACAAAACTTTAAATGTAATATCAAGTAACACACTACAGTTTATAAATGAATTTATAATCTATAATTTATAATAAAGTTCTGTACATGTGTTTAGGATGTTAGTCAACACATCAAACAAGTGTACTGATCCTTTAAAAAGATTATTAATGTTTGATAGTTTACAATATATGCTAAATCTATTTATTTGACATTATTATAAAGTGCATTTTGTGTATTTAAGTGTGTTAAGAAACAGTCATGAAAGTGAACTCTCTTCATGTCCTCTTAAGTGGCCTTTCAATACAATTAAGTGCACTTCTTTTTTCATGAGGCGTTATTCATTTAGCATGTTATATTTTGTGTCTTCATTGATGCATAATAAATCACAATGATCGATTTTAAGGACGCTTTAATTTTCCCATCTAAAAATTGTGGTAGTGTCGCTATAATTTATATTCATGCAAATGAGCAGCAACGTCGTGCGCCGACAACCAATGGCAGAGCAGACAGTTTTTTGCCAACACAAATCTTTCAATAATGCACCTGTAATAATAAAGACAGTTACATAATGGTGTTACAGTACCTCCCTGGGAAACTGATCTGAGATTTGGCAGCGGTCTATCATGTTGAAATGAGTGTCGCTGACTGGCTGTTAAGTGAACGGGGAGGATATGCTTGGCAGGTCACATATATTTTGGGTTTGTTAGCTTTAGCATTAGCATTCAGCTTGATACTGACCCACAGAACATGTTTTGTGAGTTTACTTCACTTTTAAGTCCCTGCTTGTCATTTTTAACATTCAAAACAATGTACCAAGCAAATAGCAGTGAACATGTGGTCAGTTGACCTCTGGTAAGGGAGAGGAACAGCTAAAATGACGTGTGAGACGTTTTGTGAGTGTACACAGTGTTCTCTCAGTGTCTCACCGCAAAAGCACACTGAGCACACAGCGGGGCTTGTGTGGAGGAAGTCACACTAACACACGCTCACACACGTTCACACACATTGTCAACAGGTAGTTTCGCCTATTTACGCAACCAGGTAGCCAAGAAACATCATTCAGCGCAGTGAGTCTAACTAGAAACTCAGTTCTTCCTCGTCAAAGCCGCATGTGATTATAAAATGCCATGCATGGCATACTGAGACGTATTTTTGGGATCCTCCACAGTAAGCTTGCTGACAGGGTGAATGCTTGTGGATATATGGGAGCTGTTGGAAGCGATACATTCACAGACCCCTGCCTCACTACTAACATCCTGGTCCTGCTGTCAATTTGCATATGAGTCAGCCAAAGGATGAAGATGAAGGGCGTGTTTAATGAAAGTCATAATGATACTTAATGACAAAGACGTTATGAGTTTTAACGAGCAAAACAACCGATCAGGTGCAAAGCTTAGCCAAATAAAGCCTAGAGAGTTATATTTCTGCTGTATATTTTCTGAAAAACCTGTTGTACACGGTCAGCCACAGGCCTTCTTTTGTCTGGTTTTAACCCCAAAAAATCTATAATTATAGAAGTATGATTGTCATGGTTCATGTGTCTTATTTTCTGTGAAATCTCCCAAAATTTTTAATTAAACGTAAGGATAGTTATTAATAATTCATGATGAACATTTACTGGACTGAAGGAACTTAATTATCTATAATCCATTTTATGAGCTTTGATCATAAAACTAAGCATATAAATATGTTACTTAGACATACAGTTGATCAGAAATGATAACACCTGACATTGATTTACACTACAAGCTATAAGAAATTAATCTTACTTTTTGCCATATTAATATTAGAATCTGCATCAAATTGCATGTTATGTTATATTATATGTATTACAGTATGCATTTATCACCTTCAGGACCGCAGGCATTTATGTTTGCTATAAGCAGTGCCCTGTATCTGTTTATTCAATACAGTCAGATGGTACAAAGGCATTCAATAAGTAACCTATCTCTCTCGTGTCTCTAGACTGGCGTGTGTTTATATCCGTTTAGGTCACAGAGAGTTGATCTGAGTTTGCTTCTGTTTGTTGACTTACATGTCCCTCCCCTGTCCTTCACGGCGTGTGACATACATTGAGTAACATGTTTTTCTCAGGCCCTGACGGAAAATGCTGCATGCATATTTTTGCACGCTGTAGGTGTGTGTGTGTATACAAATGTGTGCAGGGGCCAATGTACGTGATGCAATGCATGGACAGCCTATAAGAGCTAAAGAGGCCAGAAAAGCATGTTTTAGGCATGCCAATAAAGTACTTAAAAATGATTTTAAATCCTTTTTTTTTTTAGTTTTGCAAAATGTTGCTGCACTAAAAGCAGAAATGTATCAATGAGAAATGTTGCATTAAAGTAAGATGAATATCATTGCGCTAAACAAACCCTACTTCGTGCACCATAAAAAAGTGGGCTCACGGTTAAATGTTTTATAAAATAGAATATAATATAAAAAATGAAGCACTAAAGGTTGTGTAATTTCCTGCGCTGTAAATCACTAGTTAAAGCTCTATAATCGTGTGATTTATTGTAAGAGCTCGTAAGTCATAAGTTCATACACTGAAGAGAAATATCGCCACCTGCCGGCCGACACATAAAAAAACTATACTCTCATAACAAACACGTGACTTTCATTCTTCTGTGAAACACGAAACAGACTTTTTTTAAGAAAGTCCTCTCTAAACTGTTATTTATCATATAATGGAAGTAAACAACGGCTTGGTGTGTCAAACTATAAAATAAATATGCATCACATGACTTCAAATGTTGCTTTAAAATACCATTTTCTGTACCATTCATTTATTTCCCCCAAATATATATTATTCACACACACACACACACACACACTGTGTTTCCATGTTTTATGGGGACTCTCAATAGGCCTAATGGTTTATTTTACCCAACACTTAAACCTACCCCATACAGGAAACATTTTGCAATTTCAGATTTTGAATACACTTTATTCTCTTTCATTTATAAGCTTGTTTCCTCATCGGGACCAAAAAATGTCCCCACAAGGTCATAATTTACTGGTATTACTATCTTTGTGGGGACATTCGGTCCCCATAACATGATAAATACCAGGCACACACACAGCAGCTAAAAATAGATGAAATTCAAGGCATTATCAGGCGTAAACAGGAGATGCTTTAGATATGCGGGCATATCAAGGGTCTGTAGTGTCCTTCGTAAACAGAGCTTTTCAATTACACAAATTAAAAGCAGACCATCTCTGAGCAACATCTCGATCACGATCCGTCGACGTGAAGCAGCTCAGACATCTTAACAGTCACAGTCAGATCCAGCACGCGTCAAAGCCGGCACATGAATTAAGACACGTCTCGTTAAAACGTACACTTCCAGTGTGGCTCAATGAGGAGAAATGCCCTTTTAAACACATTAGTAGACTGCTTCATCCATATTGTCATCGCTGTCCGCTCCGAAATCCTCCCCGTTGTCGAAGTAGGACATGATGTAGTCCGTCTCCTGAAACACAGCACACACGTTCGGTAAAAAATGCTCTGTGAAACTGCTAGGATATTTAAAGAAGGATCATTATAGGAAACTGATATTTCTGCCACCCTACGTCCTCATCTGGGGGACATTTCCATGCAGTTTTATATTGCCAAAGAATTACAGCAGCATACAAACAAAAACGTCTTTTCGTGATTAGAACAGAAAAGAGATATATGATATTCTGATATATTTCCTTACATCCTCAAGCTCCTCTTCGTAGTCTTCATCTGCATCTGGCTCCTCCTCCTCATTGTTCTGTTTCTTCTTCTCTTCGTCCTCCTCTTCCTCAGAATGCTGCTCTTCTTCTCTTTTCTCAAGCGTCTAAAATTTCAATCCGCACTATTATCATCACTAGCGTCACATACACATTAAACAGCAAGGAAGCAGGACTTTTCAAATCTTTAATCTGCTTCATGGTGCTTTTTTCTTGTTTATTTGCATTTCAAATCCCTCTCACAACGTCTAATGCACAGTTAGTGCAACAATGTGCTTTCTGTGAACTCATACCTCTAGTTTCTGGAGAACCTCTTCTTCACCAGCAGCTGCTTTTGGTTTTCTTGTGATTTGCGGCTTGGCACCTATGACTTGAAACAGAGAGGAAGTATTGAATAACGCGCTTCACTAATATTAATAATAAGTATTAGCATTAGTCTCAGAACTGTGAAGCTGCACACATCTGTAATAATAATAATAATAATAGAGTTCATTTCACCTGTTTTGCGTGGTTTTCGTACTTTAATGCAGAGCTCTTTTGGCATTCGGCTCCAGTCTGGAAATAAATGTGTATATGTTTTCAGGGAGAGCTGACTTTTAAAAGCTTTTAGGACTAAAGGACGGCACTGATAGCACTCACCTGGACTCCATTCAATGCAGTTGTTCTTCGTCTCTCCGCTTTGGTATTTATCAGAGTAACGGGCCACATCTAAAAAAGAAAACAACAAGAGAGCCGTTCAAACCTGATCTTCAACAATCAGTGACTGATGGGTCGTTGGTTTTGAGTGTTTCAGTTCAAATGCAAATGTAGGAGACTGCTGGAGCTTGTTCTTCAAGTCACGCCGGATCTTCATCCTTTGTGCTCAGAACTGGCCTGCTCTTCACACGCCGATGTATCACCCACACTTTGCCTCCGTCGCTCTCACCTGTCTTTGTTCTGGCCGCTTTTACGTGGAAGGGCAGGTTCTTGCTGGAGGCTCTCAGCTCCTGCTTCAGAGCGAGCATATAGTCCACCTCTTCTCCTGAATGCAGAGGTACTGGCCTAAACTGCATGGGCTGAATGGAAAAAAATTATGTGTTTTTTATATTATATTAAACAACTGTTTTTTTAAAAAGAAAGTCATAAAGGTTAATGAAAATAAAATAATCATAAAAATATTTAAATTATAAAAATATTAAAACTACAAAAAAACACATAAAAATAAATTATTATTAATTTTAAGAGAAAGAACGAAAGTCTAAATACCATAGGCTAAAGGAAAAATGGTAAAAAAAAAAACTGTTAAAATTAAAACAGTAAAATATATTAAATTATTACTGAGAAACTAAAACAAGGACCAAAGCAGTATACACTAAATATCTATTTTTGTAAAAGAAATAAAGGTAAATGGTATAAATTGATTGTCTTAATTGTCTGGGATAGTCAACACTGATAAGTTATTACTAAATATAATGTAGAAACTTAAATTTAAAAAAAAAAATTGCATTGTTGCAATGCAAATGTTTCACATAGCAAACACCAAGATTTTTTTTTTTTGTTTTAGACAGTTAAACCACTAAAACGTTTACCTCAGAATAACCAGTTTTTACAAACCAATAATAAGACATTTATAGCACGGTACATGTGTAATAACAACCAATGAAGTTATGTTACAACGTAAAAGACACTAGATCTGTAACTGAACACTCACAGGAAAAAGAGGAGAAGGTGTGTGTGAAGAAGTGGGTAAGGAATCCCCTCTCCCAAACCCCAGAGCGTCCACGTTAAAGGTGAACTGACTCCTGCCTCGGCCTCTGCTGCCTGCCATGACCGGACCTGGTTAGTCAGACAGTGTACATCTCTAGCTTTTAGCTATTAAAACATTCACAGGCACGAGCTGCATTTAAAGCGTTCGTTTTTAGATTAGCCACTAAACAGCTTACCTCAGAATATGTCTCGGGTTCAATGGATCACACCGGTGTTTCTCAAGCAGCCTCGTATAAACATGCGCACTGCTCGCCAGCTGTCTGCTGAATGTGAGGCCATGTGTAAACCACAGTCACCTGAGCACGTGCTCTTTGTGTTTACATCCGGCACGTGTACACGTGTCTTCCGTCTCAGTTTACAGTCCTGACGGAAACACTGCCCGCTACGAAGTTCCTAGTGTTACCAATTATTACATTGCTACTACAGCTGTTATTAAGGGGTTAATAACAATTGTTAACGGGATTAAAATTATGTTAAATTATTTTAGATTATCTTAATGTTGCTGTAAACCTTTTTCAAATGCAGCATATAAAATATCCATTAATAAGTATTGCGAGAAATACCGAGTTGATCTGTTATCTGTTAAAAAACATTTCACTGCATGTTAAAAGCATTTCACTGCATGTCGTACCATGTATGTATGTGTATGTGACAAATAAAATTTGAATTTGAATTTGATTTTGAATTTGTTATTGTACGAGACTCCCTGCGCGTGTTTCAAAGGCTGCGCGTCATCTGAGGGCGGGGTTTGGGTAAGGGGCGTGGCCTATGTGCCGTAAGGTAAAATACTTTTTTCTGTCTACGCTTTTTTTTTTTTTATTGTTTTTTATTTTCTTTAAACGCTTTAAATTAACTTTACATTTTAAACAATATTTAAAAGCTTTATATTACACGCTTCCCTTTCGATCTTTTCTGCTTTCTTTCTCTTCTTCAATCTCTGACTTGAATTTCACTAACTTCTGATTCCGAAAAAAAGTTATGTATGTCTACTATACGATAATCAGTAAATGCATTTTTTTGTTAACGAAAGTGAATAGAATGATTAGTGATAGTGAACCGTACTGTCATAATAATAAGCTATTTGATATTTGTTTACATTTGATGTTTGTAAACATCAGTTACATTATAATTTACATTTCTAATGTCAAAGTCCTTCTTTGTAGCCATAAATAATTGCAAGTGTCATATTTCATTGGCCAAACTACTTTACTTTTTAAAGAAATAGTGCCCCTTTAACTAAACACCATTATTATACTCTGAAAGTGAAAACAAAGAAGCCTAAAGACGCACTTTTCCTGAATTCCCCATCTTATTTTCCCAGCAGGTGGCCCTCATTTGATTTGACATCTGTGAGGTTATGATGGAGGGATCTGTGTCACCAGCATTTGTCCTTTTTTTCTGCACACCCTTTGTTATAGCTGTGTAGGAGATACGTATTTTGCCTATTGCTTAAGTCAAACATCAGGGTGGAGACCTGAGTCCAGGGATGTACGATCAGTCTGAAATAAGAGTGATATTTAACCAATGAGCCACTGAATAAAGAAAGACAACTAAATAATCATTAAACATCCTTCATCAAACCACGTACAGCAGAAAGCTGTGGATGCAAAGGATTCAATTCAGTATAAAAAAGTACTCATAAATTCCGTATTTATTAATAGTTTTATTATTATTAGAGTTTCTTTTATTTAAATTTTTTTGTTTGTATATATATATATATATATATATATATATATATATATATATATATATATAAATTTATTATATATATTTTATTATATATATATATATATATATATATATATATATATATATATATATATATATATATATATATATATATATATATATACACACACACATTATATTTAAGTACATAAAGGTAAAATAAATGAAAAGTACTAAATGATATGTAATTATGTAAATAATATAAAATGTAATTGATGCATAATTTATTGTTATTATTATAGTAAGTAAATGCAACAAAGCCACCTCAAATAAAGTGTTACCATCTAGCTGAAATAAAGAAAGCTTATGAATGATTTTTTTTTACTTTATTTGAAATAGTTGATTCATTTGTTTCAGATTAGTTTAATTGTAGTTAACCCTCCTACACAAATTTCCAGTACAGATATGATCATAAGGAGGTCATAAAAAGCCCCCAAAAGCAGTTTCTCATTGTCGGCAGCATGTTTCCATGGCAACACATCCTGTGTCGTGAGGTAACGCGTGTCTGAGGGTGCAGCAGACCTCTGTCAGTCACGTTAACCCCTGGTTAAACACAACTAACTTACAGCAGAGCGGTGCGTGCAGCACCGAAGAACAATGAAAGAGAGGACGGAGTAAAATAAAAGGAGTTAAACCGATTCATCATCCGTTGCTAACTTTAGGTGCACGAAGCCACGCCTCCATCCACGACTGATTGACAGCTGACATTCACTCCGGATAAAAGCTGTGCAAATAAACGACCAGGCTTCATTGACCACCAGCACCTCTCTAGAGACAGATCTCCAGCCAGAGGAATATCCTGCGGTGTGTTTAAGCGCCTTTCTTTCTTCAGGATGAGGCACGTTAGATTATATTACACCGGCGCTGCTTTCTTCTTTCTGCTGTTCTCTGCAACAGGTAACTTCGTTTTGCGTTTACTCAGACATCTTTCTATAGAAATAAACCGAATTCGAGCTGTTTTGATAACTCACGCTACAGTTGTGGAAATGCACATTAATACTTGAAACATTCACATTTTTTTCTTTGTGAATGATCAAGGGCTTTATTACTTATACTATTAAAAATAACTGTGGTACTTGGACAAATAAATGAATGAAGAACTCAAATGAAGAAAAAAAGTAAAAGAAATGTGCTAAAATAGCAACCTAACTAGATTTTTATATTGTAACGATAAAAACACTTCTAAATGATTTATTATTCATGCTTAATGTTAATTACAATAGTTATGATGCGTTATCAGTTAATGTTAGTTAACAGTCCTGAGCTAACATGAACTAACAGCTGCGTTTCATTAACTGTCAGTAACGAAGATTAATAAACACTGAAACAAATGTATTTTGTAATAAGTTCACTGTAACAAATAGATTTGTATTAAATGAATGCATTAAAGTTAAATGCTAAAAGTAAAATGCTAATGCATTAAAGATAGTTATTCATTGTAACCGGTTTTTTTTGTGCCAGCAAAGTTATAAAATCAATGATGCGTGCATTATAAAACAGCTTGGAGTTTTTGCAAGGGGCAAAGAAAAGATATTATACAACGCTGGGTGTTATTTGTATTATATAGGTACTCGTTTTGTATCAAATTTGACAAACACACTTACTTTGTTAACAGCATTTCTTAATTTAGGCGTCAAAAGGTCACGACATTGACATGCGCTGAATTACGGGAAAAATGAACCTACCCCTTAAAGAAAACCTGTTTGCATTCGAACACTTTCAGATAAACATTATACGCTATTTTAAACATTTTTTCCACTTGAGCCAAACATCTCAGGTTTTACTATCCGTAGCATATTTATCACGGTTACACACACACACACACACACACACGTGGCACTGAATAATGATGTTATGTTTCCAGGAGCCGAGCCCTACAGTCTGTTAAAGCTGGTGGAGGGCCTCCAGTCAGAGCCCCAGACGTACCCCTCTCCCCTGTACTCGTTCTCTCTCTGCATGGAGATCAAGAACCGCGTCTTCAGCGAGGCCCTGCTCAACTCGACCTCACGGCCGTACGGGCGCATGCGCGCCGAGGTTGCTGGACTTGTGAGTGCTTCTCGTGATTTACGAGCGAATAAATGCCAGCGCCAGTTTAACTGACCGGAGCGTAATACCAGCAGCAGCGTGTTCAGACCCTGAGAGATGCTGAGAACTTGATCTTGTCTCATTTCCAGCTGGACGCCGCCTTTAACTGCTCTGACTGTGACACAAGAGAAACCTACAGAGGAGTCACAGACATACAGTTCAGGTAAATGACTAAAAATAAAGGAGTCGAGATTAGCCGTGAAAGAGAAGTGTACGCAGTGCTTGAATGTAATGCTGATAAATTAAAAGTTCAGCTGAGTTCACTTTCAAGATTTAAAATTGTGCATTGCGTGTGTTTTAATAGTATTTAGTTGCGCTTTAAAGCGGTACTTTTATTTTGACGTGTAGACTAACACGCTAAAGCACATGTAAAGCGCTCGATCAAATTTAAGTGAATGTATTTTAATAAACAGATATTAAATTGTAGCTTCATTGTTACAAACGTGCAATTGCAAATATATATTTATAGGTTTTTAACTGGAATTATATTAAAGTATTAACACGGGTTAGCCTTGTCGGTAGTCGGAGATACAGTTTAATCTTCATCTCAAATTATAAAATGATGTGTAAAAGTATACTAATTCCCTACAAGTTGGTTAAGAGAGCTCTTTTGATGTGCATTTAAACGCATTTTAATTTATTTGAAAGTGTCAGAAAACATGAAATTCTTTTAAACTAATAATGCTTTTTTTTGAACGCATGCTTATGTGTACTTCTTTGTCAAATATCGCAATCAATCAAAAGTTTGTTTCTCATTCGATTACAGTAACGGCTCCGTGATCGCGAACTGTACCGTCCAGTTCCAGACCATTTTTATCAACCATGTCGTGATCAAGCATTTGTTCCTGAGGGCCATAGATAATAACCCTCTAGTGAACGGCCTGGCAGTGGACAGACGGTACACAGCCGGTGGGTATTCATCATGCTCCATGTGAATCCAACACCAACGTCTAACAAACACGGCTTCATTAGTCCTTCAGGGTTACAGTCTGCTTCATGGTGATCGAAAACCTCACTCTTTAACATAAATCACTATCTTTTTTCCACGCAGAAACAGTCACCCCTTCCTGGCTTTTTCCGAAGTCGTCAACTCCGACGGTCACAGCGACGCCTTTTGCGGCGGCCGGTTTGGAGGGTCTTCCTGGTTGGGCCGTAGCGTTGCTGGTGCTAGCATGCATCATCATACTGCTTCTCTTCGTCCTCTTACTGCTGGTGAATACTTCACCTTTAGCTTTCATAAAGTCAGAGTAACAGCACAAACGGTCGTCCCTACAGTGCTCATTTCCGTCTCTCCAGATATGCTGTTGGTGCTGCAGGAGAAAGGAAAAAAAGGAAGAAACGCAAGCCGTAGCTCCGTACGAGAGAACGTCTTTCAAAGAACATCTTGCCAATCCCACATACATGTCACACTCTCCAGAGAAGAGCCCTAACTACCGCAGCTTGGTAAGAACCACTCACACAACATACTAGTTCAGCTAAAGACCTGCCGAGAAGAGCCATTAGCTCCCAAATACAAGATTGAGATTATTACACATAAATGAATGGAGCCTGTTCACAGACTCATTTTAAGTCTAGCAAAGATTTTATGTGTTCACTTTTTTATGCAATGCACATTTAAAACATTCAATATTTAGTTATAACACATTTGCGATATGTTAGGGAAAACTTCTTAAAGGAATAGATCACCAAAAATGAAAATGCAGTCACCCCTAGGCTATTCAGGATGTGGATTTAGATAGATTTAGATATCTTTGTGGGAATCGATTTGGAGGCAGTGAATGGGTGCCGTCAGAATGAGACTCCAAGCAGATGATAAACACATCACAATAATCCACAAAATCTCGATTTTCTTTCTCATCTGCTACTGGAGTAAAGTGTCGGTTTTTGTCTATCATATGTGTGGACTGTGGAAAAAAAAAAAAAAAAAAAAAAAAATAAATATATATATATATATATATATATATATATATATATATATATATATATATATATTAATCTTATAAAGCTATTTTATAAAGCTATATTAAATCTTATTTATCCATTATTCAAATAATTACATAAGAGGTTTGTAATAAATGGTGTCTTCTACAGGGAGAACCGGAGGCACAACATGGCAACCTATCCGGGATGTACACGATGAATCCTCAGAGATGAAGACCACCACCCTGCTATAAGAGAGGTACAAATAAATCCTCATCTTAATAAACCATTACAGTCGTCTTTACTTCTGTGTTTATTATGTAGGCATCTGTGTACATAACCCCTGCATTTGTCATCAAAACAAGAATTATAATGTAATTAATATACTCTCAGGCTGGCCTCAGAAAGCAAGGGATAGGTTTGGACTGACAGGTTTGTCTATGATGGAGGCTCACAGGTAAAAGCGTAGATGCTGGCGGAGCAGCTCTATTCAACGCGAACAAAGACACACCAACAACACAATGCAGATTAAATACGTGAACTGGGTTAGTTAACAGGAGGCGAAGCCCTTCATTCAGTGAACTGTTTAACATCGTGACCGCAATGCTTGCTCAATACGGCGCCACAAAGATGGGCTTTCACGCTAGTAAATACACTTCCTAAAGCTACCGTTCAATTAGGATTAAACACAATGCGTTCAGCGCTTTTACACACGATTAATATGTTACTGCGCTGTCAGATAGGATATAAACGGTTATGATTAATGGCTATCGTTTGGGAAAGGCTTCTAGCTGGTCATTACAGGTGGCTTTAACTATTTTAATGCAGCGAAGAGTGGAAGAGTTAGAGATTATTTAGCTTTATTTTACGGTATCACGCACACTGATGGAAACCATACGGTTTGTTCCAGAGGCGCGGAGCAACCCGGCGCTACGAAGGGCAGGATGGCCAAGCGGTTTCTCTCACAGAAGACGCTGGTTTCTTCAGCAAGTTGTAAAAAATACGGACTTGTCATCATTACCATGTGCAGTCTAAGTATTATACTCAACTGGGTTGACAATTATTTATTCCTGTACTATTTATGAAGCACAGATACGGGCTTTTGGGTTTGTTTTCTCTATTTCAGTGTAACACAGACGAGACCGGGGCTAGTGCACCGTGAGACAAAAAAAAACTAACTTGAAATAACTTGTCACCCCGCTGCCTACATTTTTAGTTGAGTCAACTTAAAAGTTACTTAATGTTAATTTACGTGACAGCTAATATATTTTAGTCATTTTAGGCAACAGCGAGTCTTTTTTCACAGTGCTGTCACACTTAATGCTCCACTAAATATTACGGTTAGGTTTATTCTGAAGAAAGCCTTTGAATATTTGCATTGTTTCGAATTTAAAGTGTACTTTATGATAGTCAGCGGCGTGTCTGCGAAATTTCAGACGGCAAAACAATTGTGAAACGGCAACAAAGATGTAACAGTCGATGCACGTCAAATATCTAAACTATGTTTTCCCGTGTGACATCTTGCCCCGGGCTCTTCTGCAGTATATGTTAGGCTACAGTCTCTTAAATTTGAAGATGTTATTTTTGATACAGTATGTGGGGGTTTGGGATCTCCAGATCACAAGTCTATCAAGTCATAGCTGTCTTTAAATGATTTGTATGCTCATTTACACTTATTTACACACTTTCTGTGGGCAGAGCTGTTGTATTCGACGCACGATACTTCAGCCAAACAATATCTAACCAGGCACATTATAAATAAACTGTATGCAACGTTTATTTGTACGTTTGTTTATTTTTTCGAAATTCTCATGTTTGATGAATCTTCTTCTCAGTTTTGTCATTTCACCCGAATATCGGCATTTATAGGATTTAGTCAGAAATTGATCTAATTTGACGTCTTGCGATGTTGAATGTCAATCATTTTTAATAGCGGGAGATTCAAAGGCACGTCGATGATTTGGAGATATATATAAAAAATGATATATAAAATATAGAAGCGTGATTAGAAAATAAATGAATAAATTATAAAATACTTAATGTAATGATAAAAATAATCAAATAATAACTCATGCCTTCTCACGCTGCGGTTCAAGAGAAGGAGCGCTAGACGAGAATATAACACAAATAGTCTTTTAATCTTCTACACGCGAAATAAACAATATAGCTGCAGGCAGGCAGGAAAAAACACATATGAACGACGAGATGGGACCAGCTGAACTGAAACCCACAGGGAATAAATACACAAAGTAATTGACTAAATTAACAAGACGCACCTGAAGACAATGATCCAGCTAACAGAGGAGCAGAAAGTAGGGCACACAGAGCACATGGCACACGAAAACAACAACACACAGTCAGAATGTGTGACATGACCACTGATTGTAAATTAATTAAAAAGCATGAACATCTAAGAGTTCTTTACTAACAAACTAGTTTGTAATGGTTGCTAAACCAAAGAGTTATTGTTAAGGGTGGCATCTTCCACTAGCTTATAGTTTTATTGTGGTTGTGCCACACCAAAGTTCATATGTGCAGCTATCTTTAGAAAGTTAGAGAAGTAATGTTCAGATATATATATCATAAGGGAATTTTTTCACCTAAAAGCTAAATAAATAATCCTTCTATTGCACCCCTGTTACATGTAGATCCTAAAGGTATTTTATAACTGGTCAACTATATTGTTTGTGTCTGATTGTCTGGTTGAACGTCAGAGGTGCTGCACCTATTCTATCTTTAGCAACAGCTTCGTGTCACAGAAAAAGGGATCATTATTTGTGGATCATTAATCAGAGAGGATTTTAAACGCTGATATTTATAAAACACTTAGGAGAGCAGGGAGTTGTACATTTCCGATTCACACCCCTAATGTTATTAAATATACACTTCAGATGTGTGAGATTTGTACAACATCTAAAAGCTGAATAAATAAGCTTTCCTTTCCATATATATATATATATATATATATATATATATATATATATATATATATATATATACGGACTCTGAGTTCAGGCAAACAGGCAATCAGAGGCTTCCAGCCGTCAGCCGAACACAAACAAACTGAGGATATTTCCTAGAAATGAGTTCAAGTTTAAAGTTCTTCCCTTATAAATCAAGTGTTGAGGCATAAAATGTCTTTGGGGCGGCAGGCAGCGCGAGCGCTGACCAAAGCGGTCGCTGTGTAACCTTTATCTCGTCCACTGAAGCAGCGAGCGGGTTTTAAGGGCTGCTGGTGAGTGGCTGCAGGTGCGAGTGATTATATTCTGGTGATTGTGAACGTGACCAGGTGACAGGATCAGCGGATGAAGGGAAAGTGCACTTTGTAATAAAGGCTAATCAAAAGTTTGGCTTTACAGAATGTTTGAATAATTTTTTTGACCCGCTTAAAAGTACTCAACGGCTTCATTTGAACTGGTATATGATAAAACATCAAAAGTTACTATATTTTAAAAGCACTTCATTGCACTTTTATTGCAAATATATATAATTCATTACATATATTTAAGTGACATTAAAGTATATTTCATTGTCCTTGTCAGCACATTCATCAGTACACTTTAACTACACAAGAAAACACAGTGAAGTTTAGTCTAGTCAATTCATTTAACTGAATCAAAAGTGTGGCTAAATGTATTTTTCAAAAGGGTATATATAGAAATAAACAAATCTCCTGCGTGTGGTTTGTTTGTTTGCAGGTTTGCTAGATGATTTTGCTTGCGTGTGTTTTTAACACAATCTGTCTCTAACGAGGAATCGATTAAGAACTGACCAGAACATTTGAGTGAGATGAAACTCGGCAACCATCAATGTCCAAAAAGTGAGATTCTATTACATAAAGCAATAGTTCACTCAAAAACTATTTAATCACAGTTTGCTGAAATAGCACACACACACACTTTTTAGTAGCATTGCATCACTCGCTCACCACTGAATCCTCAGCAGTGAATGGGTGCCGTCAGAATAGGAGTCTGAACAGCTGATAAAAACATCTCAAAAACAGACAAAGTGTAAAATTAATAATAGAACAGCATTAGAGCAGCACGAAACCGCTACAGGATTATTTCAAAAAGTTCAAAATGTGAAATAAGAACGAATAATCTCACACTGTTGGTGCATAAAAGTGGTTTAATAAGTCCATTCAGCACCTAAAATACACTGCACTTCAGACAGATGAGAATGGGCTAACGTCACAGCATTTCCTTCGACCCCCATCGAGCGGAAACTCACAGCAGCATGCAAAACAAGAAGTGACGCGTGAACAGCGCACAAAACATACAGATATGTAAAAGAGGTACAAAAAGTAAATGAGCGGGAGAGAAACAACACGCTTTGGTTTGTCAGATCTGTAATCAAACGTTCCTTGGATTATGACTGTGTTTGAACAAACCCAGATACTCGAGAGACACCAAAAGGGACATTCTGTGAGTCTAGCGAGCGGCTAACTATTAAGCTAACGGCAAGGAAACAATAATGCATAAAAGCTCTATTCTAACTCCCCCCATTTAACCCTTAGCTTTAAGGATACGCAGCGATTATATGAAAGATGAAAACGTGGTTTCTCACGCACACAACATCGTCCTGCACTGAAATGTATTTTCTAGATGTACTAGTGTACTAGCACCAATGATGTTAATCAGTAATATACATACATACACCGTTTGATATTAAAAGCAGAGAACGCTTTTTTTTTTATTTAATAGAGATCAAGCTTGTATGCATTATTGTAGATATGACCATTTTTCATTCTCTCGTGAGCACAGAGGTTCAATATAGATACTGTGTTATCAGATTACACACGTTACTGACACTCAAGAGGCCAAATGAATTTAATTTACATTATGTGACATATATGAACATATCATACAGAGCATTTGTTTGTTAGTAGTTTAGCTCAATGGATTTTTTTATTTTTTATTATTGCAGATAAGTGGTGGCATTTTTCAGTTAACATGATATTACCCGCACTACAGTTTGTTGGTTGTAGATGACAGCTGATAATGATTTAAAGCTGTCTTGCATTAAATGGATGCGGCTATGCATGCTTGCATTGTTATGTACATTTTTCCCTGCAATAAGTGCAACATTTTTTTTTCTCTGAGCCATGATTGCGTTTACAACTTTCATTTTTCAGTCCCTGCAAAAGCGTCAGAGTTCGCAAGGCAGCAAATTAATAGTCAAGCTTAATCTTAACGTTTCTTTTTTATATGTTACTACATAAAAAAAGCCGTTTTACAGAGATTGCACCTAGAAGATTTCTAGGAAATAAAATATTGTGCATTATTAGAAAAACGGTTTTACATGTTTGGGTGAAAAAAACCCGAATACAGTTATTTTTCTAGCCTGTGCAAACATTTCCTTCACGCAGAGCCTAAAATCTAACCGTGGGTTTGATTCGGTGCAAATAAAATGCTACATTAGAGCTGTTTGTCATTGAAAGCATCGATATACACTGCACATGATTAATGCATACACAGTGTGAATGATTACATATATGCGAGGAAGAACGCAAGCATGCACCAATCACAATATATTATGAAAACAGACTCAAAAAAGAAGACCAATCATCATTCAGTATGCTGATTTTACGATGATGTCTGTGCTGCCGGGTAACGTTTATGTGATTCTATCGAAAGGACAATTATCGTACTTTTTCAAGGATCGAAGTTAACAACAACGGATAAAACGAGCAAGGTGAAATTAGTGGTTCAGGCTGAATTAATTTTAGAGCTTAAAAAATGTAGGGCCCTGAATATCTGAACAATGCCTTGAAAACACTGTAAGCCTTCAGCTGTCAGACAAGAAGAAACTCTGCAGGTAATACAATGTTAAAGCAACGGTTCACCTCGAAATCAAAATTCACTCTCATGTCTTTTGAAACCCACAACTTTTAATACTTTAAAGATGTGCAAATTTATGGTGATGTTTCTGTCCTTTTCGAAGCTTGAAAACCCTGGTCCCCATCCATTTCACCGTACCAAAGAAAGTTAGGTAACATTTTATGTGTCCTTGTAATTATGCATAATTACACTCAAGTGACCCTAAGTCAAACCCTAAGCATACAGTAAGTACACGTGTAATGTACTTACATGTATAATTACACCGTAACAAAGACACCTAAAAATAATGTGTAACCTAAAGTGATGGGTTTGGAACAACATGAGGGAACAAATTAATTTCTATTTTTGGTTAAACCAACTGTGTAACTATGATGTGTCGATTTTACTAAAATACAAAAACCCTTGCAGCTAAAACCTCGCTCATCTCTACAATATACATACATCAAACATCGGTTAAAGAGTCAATGGGTGCCACTTGGGGTTCAGTGGGAGGGCTGGGGAGCTCTTCTATCGGTTCAGATTTGGGTTCAGGTTCCCGCTCAGGCATCGGCTCCACCTCTGACACCAGCACCTCCACCTGGAGGGATCGAATGGGTGCGAAAAAGGGTCAAGAACTAGCAGAAAGTTCAATACGAGAAAGCAATGGATTGACTAGCTCTAACTTCACATAAGATGTTTTCCAAAACCGAGTAAGACTGAATCCCAAAGGAAACGTGAAGGTGCTCCCGGTGTACCTGAGGTTGGCTTGGGGTGACGGCCTCAGGCTGAGATGGGACAGCACGCTGTCTAAAACCAGGAAGCTGCGGAAAAACAGGGCTCACTGTATCATATCCGTTCAAAATGGAAAACAAAATTGTCCAGATCTGTTACATTTATTATTCCATGCAGTGACATAATTCAGGTGAAACAGGAAGACAGAGCGGGACATATTGAGTAGCCCCACCCCCCTTTTTTAATAGCCAATAGCATTTCGTCTATATCCGCTCGGAACAATGATAAACCAGGCCCCATTTGCACCAATCGGAAATAAATATTTACACTGCTGGAATAATTCCCTATAGCCTATGTTGATTGGTCAAAAGATTGGATTAAAAGTTGAAGTACAAGGTGACACTGCAAGCTTTAACGGTTAATGTCTTGAAACGTGAATTTTGTCACTGTTTTGGAGCATACTGGCTTATAGATAACCTAAAAAACAGACGCATACTAAAATGGTGATAATAAACTGCTCCTACAAGGGTACAAGGATATTGCCTCATTTCTGACTCTGCCGTACAATCGCCGATTTCACTGTGCATGTTTTTTAACAGACCTGCATACCACCTTTAGCCAGAGCATTGAGTCCAAACAAGATGGTCACAATGCAGATCGCCAGCTCCACCACCAGAAACAGAACCAGCGTGGCCAAGAAGCCATCGATCAAGAGCTGAGAGCAACCAGAAGAGACAGATAATCAACATGATAACGAACACGGCCACCCAAGCTGACGTGCTCGTCCTCACGCCCGTAAGTTGCCAAAGAGATGTCCTCTTTGGGTAAGTTACAGACACGGACGAGCACATCGTGTAGGCTAAAGCAGATAGCGTTGAAATATATATATATATATTAATAAAGATTAGCGAGAGTGAGTTTTCATAGCACATCTGCAAATGATTAAAGCTACCTTTCGTTCGGTAGCATTTTCAAACAACTGGCCCAAAGTGCAAAACTGCTGAAAACGCGATCTTCAAAATAACCCACACCCTGCTGCCGCATGCATTCACTCTCCTTCAGATATACACAAAGCTACTCACAGGTTTACCCCAAATAACATACCATGTTTTATGATTGAACTGTATGTATTTATATAGCATATAATGAAGCACATTCAAGTAAACAAAGGCAAACGAAAGGTAAGAATTACTTACTTTACAATTTCTCTCGACAGTATAAGTGCACTTCCTGTAACAATATTGTTGCTTTGGAAAAGCAGACACAAAAGACAAAATGATGTTGAATTTTGTAAATGCAGCTTTAAAGCTATTACTCATATACAAATATAGCTGCAAGCACACCCAATTAGCCAATTTAGAAAAACTGTTACAGTTTTTTGGCTTCCTTGACGAACGACAGTGCCCTCAGAAAGGTTTTGGACTTTGAAATTGGGACAAGCCCCATAGGACATAGACATAATTGGACAGCTGATATTAAAGATGTTTCTTGCTGAAAGTTTTTAGTTAGTGTCAGACCAAGGAGCAGATTTAGTAGACGGCACTTTAGCACAAGGGCTTATGGGAACGGAAGCGTAAGGCTGTTTTTGGACATTAAATAATTGTGTTATTTAACCAGAAAACTGACTAGAGCATACGTGAGCAAATCACCTAGAATGATCGCTGCGTCTTTAATGTTTTTAATGCCAAAAGAGGGTTAGTGCTGGGGCTAGCTGGTGCAAGGAAATCTAGTCCAAAGAATGTTAATGTGGCATGCTTTCACTGGGATCAAAACAAACATGAGCATCAGTCAAAAATGTACAGTATGGAAGAATAAAAAAAAAAAAAAAAATTATATATATATATAATATATATATATTTATAATATATATATATATATATATATATATATATATATATATATATATATATATATATATATATATATATATATATATATATATATATAAAATAAACAGCCAAAGAAATAACTTCAAACCAAGAGAACATCACCATTATGGAAATTATTCCGCATTTTCCATTGTAGATCTAATATACTTTGTGCTTAAAAACGTTTGGCTTTACTGTCCAAACACCTTGAAAGGGCACTGATTTTATTCATTTTCTCCTTCATTGGAAAAAAGTCTGTACCAAGTGCAAAGGGTCTGTATTCTTAAGGTTATTAATCTACTGTGTTATAAATATATTACAAGACAAGATGTACATTACACAGCAGTAACAAATTAATAGGAGAGATGTGAAACTATCATTGAAGTTATCAACTCATATCTATCTATCTATCTATCTCAACAACTAAATATTATGCTAAACCAATTACAGTTATACATTCCAAAGCAAACTGCTTAAATTGCTTTCCAATTTAAAGCAATGTAGTAAAGTACAAGTTGCATATGCACAGTCCCCCAAGTAACAACACTACCTCTTCTTTTTCCCTTTATATTTCATTCAAAAACTTTATATTCATTCCAACATACTTATCCAATCATTAAAGGAATAGTTCGCCCAAAAATGAAAATTACCCCATATTTTCTTCCCCGAAGCCATCCTAGGTGTATATGACTTTCTTCTTTCAGAGTTTTTTAAAAACGTGTCCTGGCTTTTCCAAGCTGGGTAATGCTGGTGGATAGTGACCATTATTCTGAAGCTCCATAAATCATATATATATATATATATATATATATCCATCGTGAAACTAACCTATACGCCTCCGGGAGGTTAACACATGTCTTCTGAAGCAGATTAATGGGGTTTGTTACCAAAAAAAACACATTTTTAAATTATAACTCAAATCACTGTCTTCTGTTAACAGCTGTACACTTTTTTTTTTAATATCGCTCTATCCTTGTCTATTCTCTTCTGAGCTTACTTGTGTTTGTCTGAAAGAAGAAAGCCACGTACACCTAGCATGGCTTCAGGGTGAGCGAAGTATGGGGTGATTTCCCTTTCTGGGCGAACTCCTTTAAGCTCCAGCACAGGCTAAACATTAAACAGAAGGTCTAATCAAATTCTACTGTAAAAAAGCTTCCAACTTTGACTGATTTGACTTGATATGAAAGAGCAGACGAACGGGTCTTTACTGAGGAGTCACATAAATTCTTCAACCGTGTGAAGTTTACGAACTTTACGACTTTTTGACAGGCGCACTTTATGAGCGGAACTTTTGAAGATGCTATGTTTTGCACTTCGGTACAGTCCTTTGAAAAGGCATCAAGGAAACTGCTTCAAGAAAAAACTGTAACAAGAAGGCTGATGTGGCCAGCCGATCAGTTTTATGCTTCCTACTGCCCCCAAAACCCACCCACGTGCATTCATCGTCAATGTGCGCCCGTATCTACAGGACTATGCGCGGGCCTATCTTCCCACAATGCATCAGACGAGCTCACCACAGCGTAGATCTCCAGCCTCCTGCAGTGCTCACAGTGGTACGTGTCCTGACGGTACGGCAGGTGACGGGACAGCAGGCCGAGGACCGCCGTGGAAAACGCTGCACTGACCAGGTGAGCGACCAGGGTGGCTTTCACCTTCACACGGTGGGACAGAAGTTACTGCGCAGCTCATATATAACTCGCTAGCGTATTCTGATAAAACGCTGAACAATGCAGTACAAGATTTGGACACACATACTCTTTTTACGATGGTTATTTTCCACAGTCATCAAACTATGTGAATGGAGGCAAACGGAAGCCTGGGAATTATGTCTTGTACACTGTCTCTAGCTTGCTGATTTTTTTTTTTACTCCTTTATCCATAAGCATTAGGCATTTATTATATGCTCAAAAACAACAAACAAGAAAACACTATACATAACAACAACAACTTAAAAAACATAAACAGGCACTATTTATATTTTTAACATTTGAGCGAAACATTTAGCACTCACTTCTCTAAACGCAAAGAAAAGCAAAACCTGTAAACGTCGCAATTTATATTTTTATAAAGAAATAATTTCCATTATTAAATTCAAGCATTGAGGATTCATTATTGTCTCCAAAACAAAACAATACAAAACAACTTTTAAGAAAATCATAAAGACGCATGATGCATATTTTTATGGACTATAAAATATTTTTCTATAAAACTATTCATCATTTATGTATAACAGGAGGCATAAATAAAAATAAACGATACAAAAAAACAATTAAACAATTAAAAGAAAAAAATCTTTTATATAATATTTCGTATTTTCATATTTTTAAAAAAAATAATAATTTTAAATAAGCTATGCGTAATATTAAGCATTCACTATCTGCTAAAAAAAAATAACCAAACCAAAACAACTTTTAAAAAGCATAAAAAAAGCAAGCGAGAAAATGAATCGGACTAATCTCAATCAAATTCCAAATTCCAATTTTGACTAGTAGTGAGGGTTCAGGACGGGTAGTTGAGTAGGCTGGTATAATTTCATTACCTATGCTAACCTTGAACCGGTACTCACCCAGAACAGAGACGGGAACCGTCCGGCGTGGATTAAAATGGATCCAGACACAAGCAACTGATGACGAGAGGACTCTTTTAGTGCCAAACAGATTAAAGACACTGCTTTTAAGGTCCACGGCACACCGGGCTCACCTGAACAACAATCACCACCACCACAATGACATCAGGAGAGAAGTGAACCTCTTCATAGAGCTGAAGGATGGTGATGCTCAGGCACAAGCACAAGACGGCAATGATGATCTGAATGGACTGAAACAACAAAAGGAATCATTTTCTGACGCTATGCGTAGCTTCAAAGACTTGCGTGACGACTGCATTATTACAAAGCCAGAGAAGTCTCACCCCCAGCGCTTTGGGCTCCACGTTCTGAAAGGTCTTGACCTGCTTCGGGGTCAGGTTTCCTGCAGGACGCGGGGGGCCCTGACTCTCTATGCCCATGCTGATGTCTGTCAGTTTGACGCCTGGCTAGGCTAAAATCACAGAATCGGTTGGAGACGAGAAGTGTAAGAAAAGCTGGTTGTGAGGAAGAAACCGCACCGAACAGAGAAAAAGAACAAGGACAGAGCGGGTCAGAATGAAAATACGGATGACTGATGATTAAGTCATTTGTGCCTAAAAGTGCATTAAAAGGTTGCCGATTTCAAGAAATCTCATGCTATATCGCCACAGAATGAGATGCCGGGATCAGATTAGCCAGATATTTTTAATGTTAATTAGAATTGACATTTAGAAATATCATCAATATAACTAAACTGAAAGGGTTAATGGCACTGCTGTCTTCACTAGAGCTACTGCAGGTGTTTGAACAATAAGAAAGATTAGATTTCCATTAATCACAATGATGACAGTATTGTTTTCTTTAGCTGCTTTACAACCGAACAGAAGTCTTTTTGCTCATTTAAAAAGAACCGCTCTTCTGTAGAACTGTGCTGCTGCTGAAACTGAAGCCATTTGAACATTTCTCTTTATTTTCTCTCATTTTTTTGTGCACGTACTTTTCTATACTCCATTATAAAACTCATTGACAAACTTTAATGGGGGAAAATAAACTTTCAACTATAAAAGGCCGACTATAGAAAAAGCTTTAATTAACTTCATATTGTTATAAACCCAAAGAGAGGAATGTTTTGAGGAATGTTAGTAAGTGAACAGTTTTGTTTCCCGACGAGTTCCATCATATTTTGGTCAACATGTGAACTATATTCTTTGGCTGCCAGCATCACACAAAATATCTTATCTAGCGTTCTGAAGGAGAAACAAAAAGATCATCTGGTTATGAAAAAGTCATGGGTTTCATCAGGGTGAACAAATGATACAATGTTAATATCATTTTTTAGGCTTTAAATAACAAATACAGAACAGCACAAGGAACAAAGTCAGGGACACAAAGGAGAAAGAAAAGACAAAAGAGGAAAAACAAATAAATAAATAAATACATTCATAAACATGCATGACTTTTAGCAGGTTACTCTTTTAACCCCATCACAAAGAAGAGGTTTTTCGGCATCTAAATTTAATTTAGTATTACACTTAAAGCAATTATGAGTATCTCCAAAAATCTCCAAAAGGTTTCGCTAATCTGTCAGTCTGAGGAACCCCAAATATTGCCTCAGGTAGGCCCATCTTTAAAGCCCCAGACCACTTCAAGGATTTTAACATTTTAAACGCATTCAAGAGCGCATCTTTACACGTCTGTGTCGTTGCGTGCATTTTTATCATACACAAATATTTCGTATGTTAAATATCAAATGCTCTCTTGGCCTCGAAGGCAAGAAGAGCAGCCAAAAATAGACACGGGGCAAAACTCGCAGCTTCATCAGATCA